>NC_140370.1:10715000-10900000 GCF_054491055.1 Hypomesus nipponensis | reverse complement strand
AGTTCTGATTGGATGAGGACCGCATGCTCACCTGTACCCCCGAGTGACCTATGACCCCTATCTCCCCCCTGATCTTCTGGCTCACCCCCAGGTCGCTGCGCTGACCTCTGACCCCCTGACCTCTGACTCCTACCAGCTCCCCCAGATTCATGTTGATGTCCATGTCTTTAAGCCCCTCCATTTCCCCCATATCCTCCATGTCCAGAGACATCATGTCTTCCAGCCGTCCCATCCCCCCCGTAAAGCCCTTCAGCATGGTCTGGAGCCTCCCTCCCTCCACCCCTCTCTCCTCCTGCCTCTGCTCCACTATCTCCACTTCCCCCCATCCTCCCTCCTTTTCCTTCTCTGGCTCTCCTCCAAACCCGCCCTGAAAGCCCCGAAGCATCGTGGTCAGCCTCCCACTCCTCTCTAGCCCTCCGCCCCTCTCTCTCTCCCCCCATCCCCTCTCCTCCCTCTCGACCAGTCCTCCAGGGAAGCCCCTCAGCACCACCTGAACCCTCCCCCCCTCCATGCTGCCGCCCTCCTCCTCTCGCTCCCTCTCCACCCATACCTTCTCCTGCAGCCCCCCCTCGCCCTCCACCTCCCCCAGCACGCCCTGGAACCCCCTGAGCATGGCCTGCAGCCGGCCCCCCTCCAGGCTCCCCGTGCCCCTCTCGGTCCCTCCGTCGAGGGTCCTCTCCCTGTCTCCGTTGCTCAGGGTCCTGATGAGGCAGCTGAGGCCTGCCGTGGCACAGTTGGACTCCTGGGACTGGGACCTGAAGAACGACTCGGACCCCAGGCCCCGAGGCAACACCGGTATGGGGGAGAAGAACTGACCAGACAAAAGGTGAAGGGAGAGGATTGAGGGAGAGAGGGAGAGATGGGGGAGAGAGGTAGAGGATGAGGAAAGAGACAAAGAGGAGAAAGTGTAGGGAGAGACAAATACCTCGTCAATATAAAACACAGGACGACCTATTAATATGATGGAGATGTTGAAGAACCATTCACTGAGTTTTGCATCCTGTCAGAACACCACTACTGAGCTTTTCCACTCACAGGAGTGACATTGGACCGCTCCATGAGTCTCTCCTCCCACAGACGTAGTCTCTGCTCTCTCTCCTCCAACTCCTTCTCCTTGGAGCTCAGGTCTCTCTCCAGCTTACGCAGCCTCTCCAGGGTCGACTCAATCTCACACCTGCCAAGACACGCACACACACACACACACACCTGTCAAGACACGCACCCTTTACTGACTTCATATCTAGATGTAGCTGCTGCCCAGCTCCTGCCTTTCTCTCCCAATGTTTCAATGTTTTCCTCTAGGTGTCACTGTAAGGCTGCTAATACGTAGATGCCATAGACAGAGCCCCACACACATAAACAACATCAACTCTCCCAGCATCTAAATATAGACTGACATCTGACTCAGAACCATCTCTCTCCGTCTTTCCCCTCTCCCTCCAACCCAAATCCCCCCCCCCTTCACTCCGCCCCTTAACCCCCTTGCCCCAGTTCTATCTCCTCTTCCCCCACACTCTCTCTCCCTTCTCCTCCCCCCATCCAGGTCTGTACACCACCCATGCTACAAACTTCCTTCATAATTGATTGCCTTACTGCATACTTCTTCTTATTATTATGCTGCATTATTGCATACTCTTGTCAAACTCGCACAGAATCTCTCGCCCCTCCCCCACCCTCTCTCCCTCTTATCCCTCCCCCTCTTCTTCTACCTTCCCCTTGTCCCTCTCTCCTTGTCTGCTGTTCAGCTTTTCATACTTCACATATATTCTCCAGATTTCTGCCCACTCTCATGCCACCCCTTTTGTTTCCTACACTTGACTTCTAGCTGGCCCCCTCAGAAACCTCTTGTGCTACCTCTTCCTCGCCTCATTGTTATCCTCCCTCTCTCTTTCTCCCCCACATTCTCTCCCTACCACACTCTCTCTGACTCTCTCTCTCTCTCTTACTCTCTCTCTCTTTCTGTCTCTCTCTCTCTGTGGAAACAGGCAGGGTAGTGGAGGAATCTTACATGGAGACTTTCCAGGGGGCTTATTATAGACCAAAGCAGAGTACAGGGTCACACATTTAGCTTCACTCCTGAGAGAGTTTGAGAAATGTGTGTGTGTTTGTATGTGTGCATGTGTGTTTAGGGTGAGTGAGTTAGTGAGGGACTTAGAAAGAAAAAGAGAGAGAGAAAGCCATAATCGGTACAGTACGCAAAGTCTGAGCTGCCTGTATCTATGAGACAGTCACGAGAGAGTGCAGAGCTTGCTACATACACTCACAGCCTTCCAGGAAACGCCTGGACACACACAGACACACACACTTACAGCCTCTACAGTGTAAACCTCAGAGACACACACATCTCCTTTAGAACAGGAATGCGAGTGTGTGTATACCTCCACTTTTCCTTGTTATGTAGGAAGGAGTTACACTGGTCTGGCAGGCGGCTGTCATTAGACATGGTCTCCAGGGTCCCCAGGACCTGCTTAAACATCGGGCGCTCCTAAAACACACACACACATACGGATTCAAATAACACAATGTTTACTTGAGGATCATTTGATGCCATAATCAACGCAAACATTTATATACTAATAAAATCCTCTGGCGTCTCAAACCTCCTATTGTGACTCACGAGTAAGGACACCATCGTTGTGTGTGTGTGTGTGTGGTAGAAGTGTCATCCTTGACTCCTGACCTGTGCCCTCTTACCTTAGGCTCAGCCTGCCAGCATTTCTTCATGAGGTCTGCAAAGCTGGCTGGACAGCTGCTGGGAATGGTCAGTCTCTGGAACACAAACACACACACACAAAAGACAGACAAGACAACTGAGCAAAACCTTGTGCAAGAATGGAAAGAAGCTCAGATGACTTCTATGTTCCCATTTAAAGTTAGAGCCCAGAAACGGAATATTCATATCAAGGGTCTCCTTAAAATGAGGGGCTCTGGGCATGGCATCTGGAGTTTTCTCTTGGGATTACCACTTTAAATATCTCAGACAGAGAGAGTGGGGAAAGATAAAGCGAGAGAGGGTAGAGGGAGGTAAAAGGATAGGGGAATAGAGGAGTAGAGGGGATAGAAGGAGAGATGGTTGGAGGGATAAAGGAGGTAAAGGGAGAGGGGGATAAAGGGATAAGAGGGATAGAAGGAGAGGTGTAGAGTGGGAGAAGGGGCAGTAGGAGAGGGGGATAGAGATATTGAGGGGGTAGTAGGAGAGGGGGATAGAGTGAAAGAGACTGTGGGTTATTTAGGGAAAGCAATTGGACTGGAGCCAACATCCTTCCCACAGTACCCAGGACTCATGTTCTCTGATCTGTATGTTAGTTCAGGAGAGAGTGTAGTTTGTTGCTGCCCTGAGAGAAAGAGAAGAAAGAGAGTGTGGTGTGTTTGTATGTCATCCCGAGGGAGAAAGGCTGTTGTGTGTGCCTGTGTGAGGGAAGGAGAGACTGCTGTGTGTGTGTGTGTTATGGGAAGGGAAGGAGGTTCCATTGGATAAGTCAATTACTGGAAAGCATACCAATACATAGTGCAACCCCTCCACCCCCAATATTGCTCTGGTTCTTTTTATCCCCACACTCTCACACACACACACACACAGTAAAAAATCTCCTGGCTCAGCTCCACAGTAGTGTATCCCGGCCTTACAAGAGCAGTGGGCTGACATCAACCCTAAAAATACCCCTCCCCACCTCACAGTGGAAACCATGAGAGCATCACATTGTTGTTGTGTGTGTGTGTGTGTGTTGGGTGTGTGTACCTCTTGTTTCTCCACCACCAGCCATGCTACCTGCAGTCCTTCAAAACCTTTGAATGGGACCTCTCGAGTCAGCATCTCCCACAGCACCTGACAGGACAGGTCCGAATGCAGGAAGAAGTTCAGAGATACACACCGTCACACACTCAGCCATCCACTAACCACACTCACACAATAATGTCTTATAGGGCTTCTTGAAAATAAAATCTCTCAAAGACCTCTGACATACAGCACCGTCTGTACATTCGAACACAAATACACACACACACACACACAACACACAGCCTCACCACGCCATAGGAGTAGGTGTCACAGGTCTCGGAGACAGGGAGACTCTGGATGACCTCAGGGGCCATCCAAGGGAAGGTGCCCACCACGGTCATGTGAGTGGTGTGGGACAGGAACTTAGACGCTCCAAAGTCACAGATCTAGAATCCAACACACACAGAGCGTTCAGCACGACAACTCAGCCCTCTGTCAGGTAAACACACACACACACACAGACACACACACATGTGTGCACGAGGCAGCATACCTTTAGCACTTTGTCTGCTGTCACCACCACTGTCAAAGAGATACAGGTGCATGGAGTCAGTTGACACATTCATCAAGGATTGACAGTTCAGCCATTAGGTGAGTGTGGATGAGAGTGTGTATCCCATCAGCGCATTACCGTTGCGTGACTTGAGGTCTCTGTGAATGACTTTGACAGGAGCTTCTGCATGGAGGTAATGCATTCCTGTTGGAGGGCAATAACAAACACCTGATCAAACAGCAGCCTCTTTTCCTCCAAACATCCTGGAATGATCTGGAAAGAAAGAAGTGTGTATGTGTTTGGCATGCGTTGTTACAGCAGTATGTACCTTTGGCAATGTGCATGGCCCAGGTCATGATCTGCTCCATGTCCATCTCCTCACTCTGCTCACTGGATAGGTACTCATACAGGGAACCCCCACTGGCATACTCTGGAGAACCCAACACAGACACACACACACATGTACCCTGTTGACCTTGGGCCACTAGTTCACCAGCACACTGTAGAGCAGACACATGTAGACAGACATTCACACACACATGCAGGCACACTGTCCAGACCTGTCAATTACTCCCTGGACTCATTTATCACAGGGAGTTGAGAAACGTCAGACCCAGATTAACACCTCAGAAACACACGGTGGCACACACACGTGCACACACATGTGCTCACACTTATACATGCACATCTAGTAGGTCTACACAGTCTGCTGTAACATATAAGTCTGGTGTTCAGACATAGACTTGTTTTAAGACCATGGAAAATAACCCTGTGGAGGATAGAATAGGTCAGATGGTGTTACAGGAAGCCAGGTTATTGGAGGTTGTCAGAGTTTTATTTGAACCACATGACCACAAAAAGACACATCAAAACAGCATGGCTTGAATTTCAAATGTTCTGCCAGTAAACTCACACACGTGCACTCACAGACAGGAAAACACACTTGTTATTTGGACAGCAGTCTGACCTGTGACAATGCCGTAGTTTGGGGCTTCCAGAACAGCTCCATAGAACTGAATGATGTTCTTATGGCTGAGGACACTCAGAATCTCAGCCTGAAGACAGAGAGAGGGAGAAAGAGAGGGAGAGAGAGAGGACCAAAGAAAGGGAAAGAAAAAAAGAGAGATTGAGAGAGAGCGATGAGCTCGAGATATAGTACCGTGCACAACAATTTACAACTCACGGGAATACAGACACCACTGACTCTGTGTGCGAGGGCCGTGGAGTCTTTGTTAAGCCTTGACCAAAGCACATGCTCACTGATTGCTCTTGGCAGGTCTGCTCTAGTAACCAGTGTTTGTGGCAGCATCTGTGTACAGTCTCAAGCCTTCACACTGGGCTCTGACTCTGGCTGGCCAGAGACACCACACCAACATGGTAACTACGCCATCAATCATCTGACCTGACAGAGGCTACAGGTCATAATGCATGTGAAGCAACAACAACTCATTACTGCCTGCCAATGTAGCATGTATCCACTTCACTGAGTCATGGAAGAATGTATGATCATACATTATCAGTACACTGTTATAGACTGATACAAGCCCTCTTTTGTTTGAAAGAGTTGCTCTATTTTGAGGGGGGATTCCGTTTTTTTTTGTATCCTCGTTTTCAAGGAGTTCCTCGTCTCCTCCTTGTACATGACTGCCCTTTCAAGGGTTTTGAATTAGAAGAGGCACATTTTCAAATATAGAGTGTGTGTGAGTAATGGCAGGTGTGTTGGCTTGTGCTGGCTGTTGTTGGCAGTGGCCGTGGCTTTCACCTTCTCTACCAGTGTAAACAGGCCATGGCAACAGACCTCTGGTGATCATCACCCCCCAGAAGGAAGCTACCAACTTAACCCATTGGCTGCTCCCTCAAGCCTGCCGGACACCAGCAGCCCCCCCCCCCCCCCCCCAACGCTGGGCCTGTCACCCTGTCCAACACCCACTGAGTCTGGGCTTCATTCTGTGGCAGGAGCCCCTCTGTGGAGATCCCTGGGTCTCTGCTGCGAGACTCCTACAGTCACAGAACCAGAGCTGTCCTGCACTCCCAACCCTCCCACACACACACTCGCACAAGCGCACATAAACACACACACACACACACACACACACATACATATTGTACACACAGTTAAGTACTGTCTCGTGCACACTAACTCAACTAAACCCACACAAAAAGAGGACCAGGGGAGCAGTCATCAACGAACACTTAATAAACAATACAAGGGGGAAGGAGGGCGAGGGAGAGAAGAGGAATGGGGAGGTATGTTCAAGATAAACACCACACTTCCATTTGGAAGACAACAGAGTGGGGCGGGGGTGAGGACGGGAGAGAGAGAGGGAGGTAGCTGTGTATAACCATTCACCCCTGAAACTATCATAGGCATGGGAGAAGCCATTATGGCACTGTGCTCTGGCACACCAGTATGTCAGTACGAAATACACACACTGTCACAGATACAACACGTGAATGGACTCAATATGGCTGTATTGGGAATGCCTAGGAGCCCTCAGTTCAATTGTATTAGTCTGTGTGGTTAGGGTTAGTGGTTGTGGTTTGTGTATGTGCCTTTGTGTGTGTGTACTGTGTCTGTTTCTTTCTTACCTCTGTCTCGATCTGCAGTAGTTTTTTCACAGCCACTTCCTTGTCCTGAGATATCCAGTGGGCTCTGTAAACACTGCCGAAGCTTCCTCCGCCACAGTTCTCATGGAAGCGCAGGTCCTCATGCTGTATCTGCACGAACGACGCTCCAAGGGACGACATGGCATACTGACAAACACACACCACCACCGCTGCCGACGCTCAGAACACACACACACAGAGAACCGAGCGGAGAGGGAGAGATTTACGAGAACCACCGGGGAATCGTAGCTGAGAGAGGACAAACTTCGGATAACACGAGAGAGAAAGAAGAGAGAGAAGTTTGCTCTTGGTCAGAGTCAGCGAGTTATGGCTCCCTCCTAGACTCAGACAAGGCACCACACTGCCTTACTGTGGTGAGACCCTGTAACTGCACCTCACACACGTGCAAACACACACACAGATTTCCTCCTTCACACACACATAGGACTAAGATTTAGGGAGAGGGAGACAGTGTGTGAGTGTCAATAGTGTGTGTTGTTTGTGATTTATGGTCTGCCCTCGTTAGTGAGTGCATTGGGTCGTCCAGTGCCAGACTCTCTGTTCAAATATGGTCGCTGGCATCCAGGGCATGCCTCCTGCCTGGGCTGGGAGGACAGATTCTATAAAAAGCACCGAACACCGTGCTTTACCAATAACACACACCATCACAGTCTACTGTGTCAGGATTCTCGTAACACCCAGCTACTCTAGTTCCTGACCCTGGTCTCTCACTCTGCGTCTAAAACCCCTCCAGCAGCACATCCACCCAGCACAGTCACAGTGACCCAACCACACAGGAATGACCCTGCGACATCATTAGCCACAGGCAGGCAGGATGACATCACCTGGCTTAGGGGTTGAATGGCTGGAACACGTCTCACTTACAGGAGATAAACTACTAAAGAAACCGGTTATGAACAAGAAGCTTGATAAACAAGAAGCTCAATGTATTTAAAATGATTCCACTTATTTGACTTCTTCCACATAATTCCACAACTCCACATTGACTCATAGAAAATGTGTGTTGAAATTGATGTCACATGACTCGTGCTTGTTATATTGGTGGTTTTTATTTACAGGGCACACAGGCAGACTATACACATACACACTCACGGAACAGAGCGCCTCCACACAATGACATCATGAGCTCCTGTGGTCCAATCAGAAACCTGAAGCTTAGCCAGGCTGTTGCCACATGCCTACTCACACAGAACGCAACCTGACACAACTGAGAGATAGGGCAGGACTAGAACAAGCTCATGTATTCAAAGTCAAACCTTGGCCATTAGGTAGAGAAATACAGTGCTGATCACAGATCAGTCTCTAAGGAGTAGCTTCATCTGACACTAGAATTTGTGCTTTGATGAAAGAATGAACAAGTACGTGAACAAAGACATCTGAAACACTGTTAGAGCTGTCTGCCTCTATAAAATACTGTATAGGACTAGTATATTCAGAACACCAGATGTGTACTTTCTGCTTGTATAGTATGAATAGGAAGGGACACTGATAATTACTCAAAACAAGCTAAAATCATATCGATTTGCCATTTTAAAATCAGACATACAGGTAAAAGTAGATTTCAATCACTACATACTCTCTCTACTCTTCTATCTACATGTATCTGTATATTCAACACAGAGCAACAGAGACTGATCTACTTTAATCACATCGGTTCTGTAAAGGTACCGTCAAAGTGTGTACCGATGAGGTAAGCTGTGCTGTGGGAACCAGTACTGTTTCTACATAATCCTATGATTACTGAATGGAGAGATAATTGTACACAGTATATTACTCGTTGTAATGCATGCTAGATACTGGATTATGTTCAATCTGTATATTAGTTCTATCCGCAGTTTGTTGAATAGTTGGTTGAAGCCATTGGTTATGTCATGTGGGGGGGGGGGGGGGAGGGATGAGGAGAAGAGAACCAGTCAGCATGGTATGAGTCCTTGATTGACAGCCCATGATCGTTGAATGGGAGTGGCTACGGTACAGTTGCTGTGTCCCGAGTGGGATGCGGAGGACTCTGAGTGATGTCACAGAGAGTGATGTCACAGAGAGTGATGTCACAGAGAAGGCAGAAGCGGTGGGCTCAGGTCCTGCGGGGCTCCAGCCTATAGGAGAGCTGCGTCAGCGTCCTCTGGTTGTCAATCACACACAGCTTCCTGACGTAGCCACGCACCTCGGCGTGGGTCTTGTTGGGCTGACACACATCAGGGTCTGGTAGAGAGAGAGAGAGGGGGGAGAGAGAGAGAAGGATGGAAGGAAGGTGGGAGAGAGACAAAGGGAGGGAAGTGAGAGGGAGCGCTCGTTGACGATCGAGGACCTGACAGGCTGATGATAAACAACAGATGCTGCCAGTTGATGAGAAGTGACTTACTGAACGGCTGGCTTCTGCAATGTCTCACTGCCCTGATCGTGTTAGCTATGATGCGCTGATAAGACAAAAGACACAGAGGACATCAGCACTTAGTCTTAAATGGTATCACATGAGGCAGAGCAGATAATAAATCAGATCAATGGATTAGACTCACCATCTTCTCAAAGTTCACCATGTTGTCTATGAATGTCTTGTTGCCCTCGTGAGTGAAAGTCATGTCTGTAGAGAACAGAATGGAGGATGTTCAGTCCTATTGTCAACACGACTGTCGAGGTAACCATGGGAACCCTATTGTCCCCCTCTAGTGTGTTCCATCTCTATGTCCTGACTCACCTTTGAGGAGGAGGGGCATGAAGGGGATGATTGGCGGCTCCAGTTTGGTCACAGTCAGACGGTAGGCTCTGTGGTTTCTGGATGGGTCCTGGAATCACACACACACACACAACACACACACACACATACACACAACATACAGGCGATTAAAAAGTAATAATCACAATCATCCTCAAGCATCACCAAGAAATAAAAATGACTTACCATCATACTCTCAAACTCAGCATAGAACTTCTTAAACTTGCTGGGGAGTTTCTACCAATAAGAGAGAGAAAGGAGAGTAAACAGAAATAGTAATGCATGGTACACTAGTCATTCTGTATGACCTGGTAGTGGTTTAGTAGTGGTATTGATGTGGTTTTGCTCACCTCCCAGGTCTGACTCAAACGACTAACCGCAGGGTTGCTCATGCCCATAATGATGGCAAAGAAAGAGTTCAGGTTCTTAAACTCCCGACAGCTACAGACAACAACAAATAAACAAGTTAGGCAACAACATCCAGTCAAGGAAAGTTTCCACCATTGTAGAATGGTTCAGTCCAGGATCCTGAAGGACTTACTGGGCAGCAATCTTGATGAACTTCTTGAGCAGTTGGACCCGCTTGCTCAGCTGGCCACACAGACACACCTCAGTGACCACCCACAGCTGCACCTGGTTGAACCTGCGCAGAAACAGGTCCAGGTTGGCCGTGGTCCTCCTGAAGCTCTGCCGTCCAAACGTGTGGTAGAGCAGCTCGTGCTGGGGGGGGGGGGGGGGTGAGGGGGGGGGGGGGGGCAAGACACATAGAGATCATGATTGAGGATCCTCATCTGATTCATCTGTTGTCATGTTGTTGTTGTTGTTGCTGTTGTTGTTGTGGATGGAGAAGGTCCACCAGGCGCTGTGTGTGTGGTCGGTACCTCGTGTACACAGCTGAAGAGCTCCCAGTCATACAGAGTCATCTGGTAGGCCAGGTCCTTGGAGCTCATCAGCTCAAAACTGGACATGGAGCCTGCCGAAGGACCCTCCTGGTCAGGTAGTGGAGTCTGGAGCACACACACACACACATGAACCGATCCGTCCAACCCCCTCCACAGCTATGGAGCCAAGTGGAACCAGACCTGCTGTTATCTCACCAGAGCATTGAGCTGGTCCCTGGGGCAGGCGAACAGACGCCCGTTGATGCCCAGGGTAGAGAACGCTGATACATCATTGGGCTTGAGCATCTGCTTTTCTGTGATGAAGCACACACAAACATGCAGAAACACACACACTCCTCTGTTAGAAGCTGGCATACACAAGGATGTTTACGGCACTGAATGTCAGCATGTGAATGGGATTGGTTGCTCACCACCGGCAGAGCTGAGATGCACCAATAGCAGCTCGTCGCTGGTACCCAGTTTGTCGGCCACAGCGCTAGTCACCTCCCTCCCTGTGGCTGCCACGGCAACCCGGATGGTGGTGTAGGTGTGGTCACTGCAGTAGACCTTCAGCAGGACTTCACAGCACACACGGAGACATGAACTTGAAATCCAGGAAACTCTTTTAAATGTCAGCAGATGATCTATCTACTGACGCTTTGAGAGTATTTTCTTTTTTACCCCACACACACACACACACACACACTTACTGTCATCTTGGTTTCTGATAGGTTGTTTCTTGGCTAATCTTTCGTCTCCATTACTGAACTGTCTGAGAAGCATCTTCTGCTGGGACAGGCAGACAACATGAGGCGTCAGCTTGAGCACAAGCACACACATACAGGCACACACACAAGCATCCATCAAACGGCAGACTCAACATGGAGAACCATCTGTCCATACCTTCTTCTGTGCGGTCTTGGCCTCCTCTGAGCTGCATCACAAGGATAAAATAACAAGTGCCTGTCATCAGATCCAGGCTCAGGTGACGGAAGTGAAAGGTTAGAGGTCAGGGGTAGGATACTTACTGTAGTTTAATGACCTTCTCCAGGTCGGGAACAAAGTTATTCAGAGCTCTGAGAACCCGTGAGTCGTTCGACGCACTTCCGTATAACTCCTACAGAGAGGGGAAACGAACATGACTCACACGCATACCTGTGTGTATTTGTGTCCATGGCGGTGTGCGTGAGTGTGTGTGAGTGTGTGTGTGTGTGAGAGAGAGAGAGAGAGAGAGAGAGAGAGAGAGAGAGAGAGTTGCTACGCTACCTCCAGGAAGGTGAGAGCAGCCTGGTCCTCCTGCAGGAGGTATGAGTGTGCTGCGGCCCAGCGGAGAGCCAGCGTGAGGATGCGTCTCTTGGTGGTGACGGCGTACTCCAACCGCTCCTGCTCAGAGCCAGGGGGCGCCACAGCGTGGTAGGTACACACAGAGTTAAAGATACAACCTGAACACTGTCTCTCTGTACCACAACGTGGTAGGTGTTGGACAAATACTGTGGCTGATGCACACACAGTAAGCATTGAAGGAAAACAGACCTTGAAATTATTGAAAAAAGGAAGAGAGCGAGAGAAAGAGAGAGAGAGAGAGAGAGAGAGAGAGAGAGAGAGAGAGAGAGAGAGAGAGAGAGAGAGAGAGAGAGAGAGAGAGAGAGAGAGAGAGAGAGAGAGAGAGAGAGAGACTGTAAGGATATTGTGCCATGAGGAGTGCACACAGCTGGCTGCTTGGCATGAAAATACAGTGCATGAGGACAAAGTCATCCACCGCAGGGTCTGAGAGAGAGAAAGAGAGAGAGAGAGAGAGAGAGAGAGAGAGAGAGAGAGAGAGATGGACATATACAGACAAGATAGAAAAAGAGGGAGTCAGAGAAAAGAGAGGTAAGGTAAAACATAGTCCCACTCTTCTTTCCATGTGTCTATCAGAGACAAGGAAGAAACAGAAATAAAGAGAATCCTACAACAGGATTTATAGCTCCATCTCTCCTGGTGACTCTCTACCTGGTTCACTGTGGTGTGTGTCCATCCTCATGGTCTCCAGAAAATGTTCTAGAATCTTCTCTGGAGTTCCTGATATCACAGTGTACCTGAAGAGGACAGGTGGGACATGGGTTGATACACACATTACACTGGGATGCGGATAATAAGCGGTTGGGCTTAGGTTTGGTAAGCTTAGCTCATCAAGCACACACACACACACACACAGGAATCCATACTTGATGTTCCCCAGGGTCGAAGCTCGAGGGCTCTTCTCCAGTACCAGCACAGGCTGCTCATGTTCTTTCAGACGCACAGTATTGGCCTCCACATCCTGCACACACACACATTCACAAACACACAGATTTAGCTTTCTACACAAACGTCACAACAAAATACATGTCTGCTGCAGTGCTGCCTCTCGCCAGTAGGGGGGAAACAAACACTTGTGCAGTGGCGCTCTACCCTGAGTATCCTGTTGAAGTCCTCCTTGTCCACTCGGAGGAAGTGACAGTTGTCCTCTCTGAGCACGATGGAGGCGGCCCGAGGAGAGTCTGTCACCAGCGCCAGCTTCCCAAAGTCATCGCCCTCGTGGAGCGTACACACAACTCCCTAGGACACACGCCAACATGCACACGCACGCCACACATATGCACTCTCTTAATAAATCACAGCCTGTCACCCAGTCATAACCTTAACTCAGAGTCAGACAGCGTTCACGTGGATAAGGATTGCGATGAATCATCTGTGTGTGTGCGTGTCCCTGGAGCATGTTTGTGCCAGTGATGACAGTGTGTGATGAGCTAAGGCTGTGTGAAAGCACCAGGGTCTTCAGGGGTGAACCAGTCTGCAGCAGGATGCCCTGCTGGAACACAGCTACAGCTAGCAGACTGAAGGCTTAGACATGTGACTGACATTTCCATACCAGACAAACGCACACAAACACACAGGTAGGGTACCTTGCCGTAGATGACCACATTGACTGAACCTTTCTGGATGATGTACCATGATGTGCCCTCCTCTCCTTGGTTAAATACTGAAAGAGAGAAGAGAGAGAGTCACACACACACGTACACACATACGTACACACACACACACACAACATGTCTCCAGTCCAGCCAGACTTACACACGGTGCCTGCTTTGGCGTGGGATTCGAAGATCAAAACGCTGGCCAACTCCCTCTTCACCTGCAGATCCACCAGACAGTATTAGCATCAACACAGACAGAGAGAGAGAGAGAGAGAGAGAGAGAGAGAGAGAGAGAGAGAGAGAGAGAGAGAGAGAGAGAGAGAGAGAGAGAGAGAGAGAGAGAGAGAGAGAGAGAGAGAGAGAGAGAGAGAGAGAGAGAGAGAGAGAGAGAGAGAGAGAGAGAGAGAGAGAGAGAGAGAGAGAGAGAGAGAGAGAGAGAGAGAGAGAGAGAGAGAGAGAGAGAGAGAGAGAGAGAGAGAGAGAGAGAGAGAGAGAGAGAGAGAGAGAGAGAGAGAGAGAGAGAGAGAGAGAGAGAGAGAGAGAGAGAGAGACAGAGAGAGAGAGAGACAGAGAGAGACAGAGAGAGGGAGAGAGACAGCAAGGAGTAGCCACAGAACTCACTGTGTTGGAGAGGTGGGACAGGGCCTTGATGTGGAGCAACTCATCATAGATGATCTCCAGGTCATCTGAAGTCCTCTGACCAGGCCTGAGGCACACACACACACACACACACACACACACACACACACAGGGAATAAAACCCCCATTCCCCTGAGTTGCAGATGGGGGAAACATCGGCTTGGTAGAAGTGTGTGTGAGTGTGTGTGCTACTGACGGTTTCCTGAGGATCATGCGGAGCAGGGCGTCAGGGCCGATCTGGGCCAGGAAGAGGATCGTCTCAGGCAGCTCCTCCTCGCTCTCCCTCTTCTCCTCCTCGCTAGGCAATGGTGTGTCCTCGTCCTCGTCGTCAAGGAAACGGTAGAACAGGTACTTGTCCTGGAACCCCAGCTCCTGGTCCACTGGAGGACGCGTACACACACACACACAGTGTCAGAGTTTCCCATTCATACATCACTCATCACGTCAGTGTAATAGGTGCTTCTGAGTGTGAGAGTGGGTATTACCATGGGTGAGTCCTCCCTCCTCCAGCAGTGCCTGCCACATGCCCACTGCATGGGAGCGGGTGTGTACACACGCACTCTGCTGTACCAGCCAGTCCACCAGCTCTGTACCCACACAGCACTGCCTGGAACACACACACACACACACATGTTTCACAGTATAGGACTGTAAGCATATAACCACATGCTGTACACACGTCCATGCACAAGCGCTTGCACACACACACACACACACACACACACTAACCTGTATGTCTTTAGGTGGTATTTCCTGTCTCGTATCATGTGAGGTGCTCTGGAGAGGATGGCGTTACGAAGAACCTTGCCCCCTCTCTGCAGCTTCTCTGACGGAACCTGGAGAACGCACAGAAACACAAGGTAGAACCCTGGCGTTGCAGAACCCTCGGACACAGGCCGTGGAGCCGTGTGTTCAGGAATGGTCCTTTGCATCTCCACACCTGAGCCGGCTGCACTGTCACAGCACACACCATCACTTGCTGTTACTAGCATCGCTACCGGTCCTGTAATTCACGGTTGTCATGGAAACCGCACCGCTGCCAACAGTGATGGTGGAGAAATGAATGGGAAGAGGTAGAGACACATTCACACACCTGCAGGTCTCTATCACACTCACCACACACACACACACACACACACAGCTGCGGATGCTCGGTTCTACAAAGGAGGCCCGGATAATTGGGGCAGATGGTGCTTTTCTTGTATGTGCATGTATTAAGTTCCATTAGCATTTCTACAGAGGTAGTCTGTGTGTGTGTGTGGGTGTGTGTGTGTGTATACATAGGTGTGTGGGTGTGTGTCCATGTGTGTTCTTGCTGCTACTATCTTTATGAGTCATCACCACTATAGTAGCCTCTAACTGCCTACACACACAAACCCAATATTTGTGCACACGCTTCATTCGCCCAACGAGCAGAGATTAAAAGGGAGTGTAACCATCATTCTCATTCTATTAGGATCAGCCCAGTTCCGCTCACGGCACATACATGTGTCCCAGCAGGGGCTTCTGGGAGAAAGTACCAACCTTGTGAGTCTTGGACATGATGCTGAGAGGGTCAGAGTTCATGCTGTCCTTATCTGTCAACCCTGGAGGGAGAGAGAGAGGGAGAGGGGGAGGAAGAGAGAATAAATGAAAGGGGAAAAATTGCATAATCTGCGAGTTTGTTGTATAATATGTCAACAAACAGGCAAATGTATAAAGTGTATGTGTGTGTGTTGGTGTAATACTGTAAATGTCTACTCACGATCATTGTTGGATGCACTCTCCATCGCTCCATAAGGAGGGGCCAGCAGGCCGGCCATACACTGACGATACTTCTGGAATACAACACAACACAACATGATCTTGCAGCTATCAATCCCACACTGGCATAACTGTTAAAACCAACTACTACAGCATCATCCAATAATCTGCTCTGGACAGGGCCTGAGTGCACTGCTCAAAACAGGTCTGTAGCCTTTTACATCCTCTCTCTGAATGACCATGCATTACACACACACACACACACACACACACAGACTCTCACATACACACACACACACACACACACACACACACACACAGACTCTCACATACACACACACACACACACAGACTCTCACATACACACACACACACACACACACAAAGTGTTTCAGACGAAAGCCCACAACAAGCCCCTCTCGATACAAAGCCCTTTGTACACCCCGGATCATTTACATATGGAACATCTCACATTACATAAGACACACACACACACAGGATGCTGCATTTGAATAAGGGTCAATGAGTGTAGAAGGACAAGAGCAATGTCTCTGTGCTTTCTTCTTTACCACAGTATGTTGCCATTCTTTTTCCCTAAGTTGACCACACACACAAACACAAACACACACACACAAACACAAACACACACACACAAACACACCGACACATACAGATGCATCTTCCAATAGGATGCTTTCAGTAGCAGTTTGCATCCAGATTATGTAATTGTATGCTCCATCCGTCTGCTCTTAGGTCATTACCAGGCAGCCCCATGCCCCAGGGAGTCAACCAGCAGACACACACACACACACACACTTGATCTCCCTGTGATTCTCTCTCCCTTCATCTTGCTCCGATGTACATACACACAGACACAAACACAGGACGACTGTTCAAAAGCTTTGTTTCCAAACCCTCCACAAACATCCCCTTCTAATGCTCCTCCTCCCACTGTCTTACACATGCAAAGAAACAACAAATCAGCCTCGGACCAAACCCAGCAGTACAAACCTAAATGTATCACAGGGTCCACTGAGATATCCAGGCGATTGTCCAGGTAATCCATAGACCGAGGAGGACGGAGACTCACCAATCACAGCCGGCGCTGCTTGTCTGAAGCTGAAGGGTCGCTTGCAGAGGGGGAAGCCCCTAGCATCTGCCCTCTGCTCCTTCACTACTCAGAACACAACAGCCACCAGCCAGCATCATCCTCACAACCTAACCTCAGGTCTCCTCACCCCCCCTTACACACACTCCCACACACAAACACTTGCACAATGTCAAGTTCTCTCTGAAGCAGCGCTCCCCTTCCCGGCTTGTCCCTACGAGCTCGCCAAGAACACAAGCGCTCTCACACACAGGTTACCACGGTGATCAGAGCCTTTCACTCTGACTGAGCTGCACTACTGAGGAAAGAGAGGGATGGTTGGAGAGGAAAGGGGAGGGAGAGAGGAAGAGGGGGGCAAAAGAGGAGGGGTGGAGTGAGAGAGAGGAGGGTACAGGAAGACAGAGAAAAAACGTCCTGAGTGGGGCAGAGAAGGGCAGAGCAGTATACAGACGTAGGTAAACAAGGATGAAAGAGCGGGAACAAACCAGGACCCAAGAAGACTGGAAGTGTTAGACTGCATTCACCACAAACTGTCGAGCCCTCTCACAGCTTTACAGGGTGTTACTACTGCATTTCATTATCTTCCTTACAAATCATAATTGGAGACCAGAGCTTTGAGTTCCATCTTTTTAGCAACTGATAAGATGACACACACACAAAGACGTGGAGCTGCGTCCTTTCTCTCCTTTCTTAGCACCATACCCAGACCACACTTAGACACACACAGCCAGTGCATTACTGTCTTTGTTAACGCCTAGTCTGCCTAGTCATTTAACTAGCCCATTAGTCCCTACACTATTCACTGAGGGCTCAGAAAGGGGACAATAAAGGGCAGGGTGTGTTTATGACACAAACCTATCAGTGTCTAATCAGCCCTGCCATTTCAGGTACATGTGAGGTTCAGTGGCATCACAACCATCAACGCTCTGTGTATCCATTAAAGGTTGGACCATCAATAGCAAACATGAATAAAACATTCCTGAGGGGTCATAATCAGAGAACCTATTCATCATTCCGCCACTCATCCCACTTTCTCCACAACTCATAATACCCATCCTACTCACACACGCACACCACTTTAGGTTCATGACTGACTGGGTTCTAAGTGTGCATCATGAACCTGAGGGTAGAGCAGACAGAGCCTCAAGCTCTACATGAATACACACACACACACAAGTACACTGACACACAAACACACCCAAACATACGTACATACACACAGCCCTTCCGGCGGCCTAGTCAAACAGGATGAAGCTGTTACTGGTGCATATTGGACAGAGGGGTTTAACTTGGGGTGGACAGCCCTCTAAAGGCCAGAGAGGTAACTACAACTGTGTCTTGAAAAAGATGCAGAACGTAAAAACTGGGATTCACTCTCTGTCTTTCTCACCTCCCAGAGGTTCTTGAACTCTCTCTGTTCGATGCGGAGTAATTCGCTGGTCTCTCTGCTGACGATGGTGGCATGGCGAGGAGTGTTGTCAAGAATGGACTCCCCGAACGCTGTCCCAATCCCCAGGGTGCAGATAGTGACCGCATCCTTATCACACACACACACAGATACACCCACACACAGAACTATTTAACTCAGTTCACTTGTAAATCAGTGATGTATTTGCAATATAAAACCCCCATTTTAAAAATAAGTATAAAACCCCCTTTCATTGCTCAGGAACAACCTAAGCTAGCTTGAGTGTGCCAGCTCAAACTGGCACAAACAACCACAATTCTTAGAACGGCAGGAACATGAGATGTCATACATTATCATCATTACCATGAAAAGACTCCGAGAGCTGGTTTATTAGAATACTACTTAATTCATGTAATATATTCATTTGTGAAGGGCTTTGGAGTGGCGTTTTGTTAAGAACTTGCTCTGGGGAGGGCAATAATTTGACCACTCAGAGACAAGGACACACACAGGCTTTGAAGACAAAAATAACCAACGAAGGACTAAGATCTCTGGAAAGAAAGAGCTTTCATGCTGCTGTGATGTGATGTAAAGAGCGTCCAGAAGTGGGCCAGTGTTGCTGTCCTGCTGACAGCCTGTCTAACTGCCTCTGTTGTTATCCCGGCATCTCTACAGACGCACTCCTCTATGCTCTCCAGTCTCCCCCTCCTCTCTTTATGACACATTTCTGGATCTTTGTATCTCTCTAATACAAACACACACACACACACACACACACAGTCTCCACCTTGTGTATGCCTTTTCCGCTAAACTGTCTGTTAAACGCAAGCACGCATACACACACGCAATATTTCCTCCTTGTGCGTGCGCTGTATGTCACCTACGCACACATGTACAGTGCGCACACACACACACACAAGCGCTCGCTCTAATCCACTTGTGAACCCCCTCACATTTGCAGTAACAAGCATAACCCTCAGAGGGGCTGTTACTGAGGCACAGCAGCTTTGCTGGGATCTAGCTGGCGTGCATATTTTAACACGGATACCGTAGCTAATGTAGCACAACCATGTTAGCATTAAGAGCTGTACATGCTGCTGTACAACAGAACACTGACAGCATACAAGGCTGTAGAGTAGAGTTCCAGTATAATCATGGATTGAAGCTTGTTGCTTCAATTTGTTCTGGGTTCATCAGCCTAACACGAGCACAGGGCACCAGTGAGAGAGTGTAATCTTCATCGAACCTGATTTACCTGGTGGTTGGCAGTCTCTGACACTTTGACGTCCAGCGAGCCAGAGAGAACAGCATACCAGCTGGTGCCTATGTCACCTTGCCGAAACACTGCACAGAGGAGTCACAACAGCTCACCATAGCGAGGAGGCATGACACACATGGGATATACTGGGTATATGTGTGTGTGTGCACGTTCGTGTGTGAAGTATGCACTTATAGACAGTCCATGCAGAAGTGTGCGTCTGTGTGTGTGTCGGTGTGTGTGTCAGTGTGTGCATACAGACATACGTGTGATGCCCTTCTCCAGGTATTCGTAGAAGGCACAGGAGCAGATCTGCAGGAGGAGGGAAGGGTGGAACCTCTGGAAGGCTTTAACCCCTCGCAGCCTGGTCAGAATGATGTCCACATCCTCTCCTGAACGCTCCGCTGGCCTGTACAGAGAAGAGACCATGTCAACAGTGTGTGTGTGTGTGTGTGTGTGTGTGTGTGTGTGCGTCCTGCACAGTTTCTGTGATAAAGAGCTTCAGGCATTACTTTTCTCAGCTCAGGGCCCCCTGCAGAGTGTAGATGTAAGAGCTCATTTGTACTGCTATTTCTAAGACACTTAAACACACAGACACAAACACACAGACATACATACACACACACACATATATGTGATCTAATAGCTTATACACACAGGCCTGTGATATGATAATTCTCCAGGGAGTCAAAACCATTCAGGGACTCACAGAGCAGTCTGTGTGTTGGGTATTGTGCTTATCTCTCTAACCAATCACTGGTGTGTGTATGTTTATTTGTTTGTGTGTGTGTGTGTGTGTCTCTGTGTGTATGTACTGAATGGCTAATGCACCCTGGATGTCTGCAAAGACCTAAGGCTTTTTTCTATCTCTACTTATGTTTTATTCTATCCCAGCTTTCACTGCTTTGTCTGTGTGTCTGCTTTCAACACCATCCACCCATCCATCCTTTTCCCCTCTGTCCTTTTAGACCTTCACTGCTTTCCATGACGAAATGAAGATGAACGACCCTTTCAGAAATACCTCTTTCTTTTGCTTCACATCACCATTTCTCTTTCTCTCCTCTCTCTATCACCTGCTTTCATTTATCCCCTCGTCCTTCGCATGCCCTCTTACCCCACCCCAACACACGTGCACACTATGAACCACGCAGGGCGGCTAGAGCAGTTGAGTGTCCTCTCGCAGTACAACCGAACACAGGCCGTGCCTAAAGGGCCAGAACAAACTAGAATGATACCCTGAAGGCATGCTCATCTCTCTCTGTCTCTCTCTCCCTTGGCTGACTCATCTCCCTCTCCTCCACCTACTCCTTTTTGAAGACATCCTTCCACATCCCTCTGCCTACTGCCCTACAGGATTGCTATCCAAGTGGGGTTAATCATTTAGACAGGTAGACTCCCGCATAAGATACACACATACAAACACAGTACACAGAACACACAGGTTATTAGCTAATGGTTTAAGGTTAAACGATGGCAGCAAAGCCACCATAACCTCTTATGTGTGGGGCTGTCTCCCCCTTCCTCTCTGTATCCTTTTATGCCAAGAGGAATCTGTTATCGCCAGAGGTCTGAGGCTGATATGGACTGAGAGCTGCTAACCCAGCCTTTCACCTGGGTCCTATGTCAAACCCATCTACTGTTGCCTTCTCCACCCCCTCGCCGGTTATTCTTTAACTACCTCTTGCCCCTTCTTTCCATGTCAGAAGCAATCTCTGAGTTTAACCTTCTGTTACAGTTAAATCAACTTGACGTACATCCTAGGATGTATACACACACTTAAGAGAGCAGGGCAGAGCACAAGTTCCAGAAGGTTCCTCACATTCCTAAATATCTTGACACACCCTGGCACTATGAGGTATTCATTGATGAATCTGAAAATATCACTCCTTTCAAATCCACACCAGCAGTTCATAAAAAATGTGCAAGAGCTGCTCCTGTATATTTCGATCAAGGCTTGAAGTGCTATTCCCAGGACTAAGCCGTGACTGGGGCACTGTCCATATCAACACTCTACCCAGATGAGCTCTTATCTCATCATTTTCACTCACTGTCAATAATTATCTTCTGGACACACACACATGAACATCACATGACACATCACCTGTCAGTAGCTGATGGCTAGGACATTGTTGCTGATGTATTGATTGGATGGGAGACGTTGAGCACAGTAGTATTGAACAATCTACAGTAAGAGCATGCCCAGTGTGACCTTAGCTTAGCTAAACCCAGGCTGGGTTTGGCTCTCAGGAAACAAACCCCATTAGACAAAGGAAAAGGACAAAGAGATTGTGAAGGAATGATGAAAGATATACAGTTGATTCCCTCCGTAAAAGGCTATGTAATGTGCTCTGTGCTTTCACACCTTTATCAATAGCCATCTAACTATTGAGATACAATCCGCAAAATCTATAATTCTACTCTTCTCTTCAGAGGGAAGAGGGGGGAGATCAGGTTGCCCATGGTTACCTGAGGATGTCTCATTAAAATGTGTATACTGTATGTGTGTGTATTCGTGTTTGTGTGCTTACATAGTCCAGGGGTGTCTTGTACAGTATATTATTTAATCTCTTTTAATTGGTCCTTTTATTAGTCCTATAATTGGTCTCTGTAGAAATACCATTCAACGCAATGTTGCTTCTCTACTTCATTTAAAAATGATTGATAACGTGTTTCAAGTCCAGTAGTCTACCACAGCCAGTAAACATCCTGTAGCAACAGACCAACAATGGATCAACAGAAATATGCCAAATCACTGCTACTGGCCTATACTCAACTTGTCCAGTCAGTCTACCGTGAATGGGTGGGCAGCAGACTGCTCACACGCTGCATTCTCTCAATAAGACCCTGCAAAAAGGGCAGACAGCTTGTTTCACGCCTTCATATTCCCAATAATTGTCTGTAATTGAATAATCAAAATAGGTGAAGGCTATACTACAATGGTTAGGTTATTCTGTGTGCGTGTATAACACATCAAAAGTAAAAGATGCTTCTCATTTCGTAGCCAGCGGTTAATTCTGTCAATGCGCGGTAAAAGGAATCCCACTGCACCTCGAGCCACCAACGCCTTTCCGACCGAGTAGAAATAGAAAACGCAAATAAATAGAAACGTGAATTATTTGACAGATATTCTACCGTTATAACCATTACTCATGTGTCTAAACCATATTAAGTCTCAAAGGGCGACAAGAAAGCTGGAAAATGTCACTGACATCTGATATGCATTAACAAAGCGGTTCCAATCGCACACGCGCGCAGCAATCGCCGGTTACTATATCACGCTGACGCCACTGAATGAATCAAGCAAGAATTCGAAAATGAGACGAGCACGAGGAGGACATGTCCGAAAGGCGGGAATATACTATACCCACCTCTTATCCAGACAGCAGATCCATTCAGCCGATGGGGACGAGTTGGGGGACGTTTGTACCGCGACCATCTTCCTCGGGAATGAGTGTGAAACCGGGGTGGTACAGGAGGCTCTCCGGTCCTCGGTGGTCGTAATGAGCTGAGCTCGCGTCCCCTCCCCGCCTCTTTGTGATCTGTGAGATAAGTCAATGTTTGAGATTTCAACGCAAACTGTAAAGCCTAACCTACGTTAGACTTTTGGTTCATTTGCCGTTGAAGAGTAAAATGTTCAGGTAATTAAAAAGGCAACGATATGATAGATTGCTTTCAACAGTATTTAGAAACAGGACCGCTCAGGTGAAAAATTGGTCCTCGGCATTCCTCTTGGCCAACAGCATCAAGAGGGTGAAGTAGGAAGATGTAGGCTAATTAAAATAATAAAAAATAGCCAATAATGTGGTGTAAACCAGAGGAAGGGATAATAGCCTAACTAAAGAAAGGTAGTTACTAATCATGGCCAGAGCAATTCGGCAAGTAAACAGTTGTAGGCCTACCATACTGCACATTATAAAGTCAGAATTAATTACATTAAATAAATATTGTCATTCTGCCCTGTGTGATGTATGATGTGATGAAATAATCAAAAGTGGAGGGAGAGGAAAACCTGCCATCACTAAGATGGCTTGTCAACACAACGACAGTGTCAGGCAACAGTGGGAGGAGGGGGAAGAGAACCAGGAAGTGTGTGAGGTCCAGCCAGTTTTATTGGCTGAAGACAGATGTGCGTGTCCGTGTGTGTGTGAGAGAGAGAGAGACAGAGAGAGAGAGAGAGAGAGAACAGTAGATCAAGAGACAGAAAGATGGGTATAAGTAAAAGGAAAGGGTAAATGAATAATGGGACAAAAGAAAATGGGGTTGTGAGAAAAGGACAGAGATATTCTTCCACTACTAGTTGCAGTCAGCTCCTGAGGCGGTGGATGTTTCTGTTGATGAAGGAGAAAGATAGGAAGGAGTCTGGGAAGTAAACACACATTTTACCCAGAAACACTGTATTAGTTCCACTCTATCAGGTGAAATATCTGCATGCATCCCGTCCTGTCAGGTGTGTGTGTGTGTGTGTTTGGTGTGGGGGGGGGGGGGCTGCATTTGCTCAAAATCTGCATGACTGTGTTGCTGAAGGGTAATACAGGAGAGCCTCTGCTTTAAGTTCAGGTAGAATAGCTCGGTGTGTGTGTCAGTACCAGCTGTCTGAAGCAAGAGATCAACATTATTAATGTGCCCTCTCTATAGTCTCAAGATATCTATCAACGTAGCGAACGTCTCGTGTGTATGGGTATGTCTGCTAGAGTGAATGTCTGTATGATGACATGAGGGCATGTAAAGTAGGGCAGTCGTGTGTGTGTGTCTGCGTGACCATCAATAGTAAAATACAAGTCTGCAGTATTAACCTGTGGACAGCAAGTGGCAGTGTTGTAAAACAGCCTACATCCGCATGAGAGAAACACATCTGGTTCTTTTCACCAATGAATACCTCAAGTCTAGAGAATGTGAGTTGACTGTATTTCTGCTTCATTACCTGTTCACGTGTAACAACAATAAAGCAATACAACTTTTTTGTTTCTTTATGTATCACCCAGTGGGTGGTAAAATACTGTGTGATATTTTACGATCAGCCGATAAACTGTACAAACTGTGATTCCCCTGATGGGAGTGTGAATCTCTAAATATGGTGGACTAAATAGATCACCATCTGGGTCACGATTGTCCGCCAAACTCAGCCCACAACTAAGAACACTTCTGTAAATACACACATATACCAAAATATACTGTAAACAAACACACACATAGGCCTGCACAAATATATCTAAAAAAAGATGCCCACTCTACAGTATTGTGTTTGGGTTGGCACAATATAAGTGTTTTCTGTTTTGTTTTGCATTTTTTCTGTGTTTTTTGTAAATTTCTGATGTATTTTGTCTGGGTGATTACAGCTCTATGATAAGGCTAAATGTTTAATCTACAAAGATGAAAACTCATCAATACTGGTCTACGCCTGACTATACACTTGCAACATCTGGGGCCAGTAAAGGGTGTCCTGAACAAGATGATGAACAAGATCATGGCATGTGATCTCTTTCATGAGTTCGTCCTCATTCTGGCTCAATATAAATAAAGGCATGTATCCTTCCCTTCTTCATCCATCCGTACTGCAGTGAAGGGGGGATGAGTGTTAGGATAACAATGCTCCCTTTTACCCACCACTTTCAATTAGTTCACCCACCCCACCCACTTACTTTCACTCTTCTTTCTCCCCCTTATGTCTCCTGATGTTCACGTTCTCCTTCCTCCTCGCTCTCTCGGTTAGCCTCATTCAGTCTGTGGCTTTGTGATTGGATGATATTTATATCATATCTAGGTCCCAGTGCCACCAGGGAGAGATGGGCTCCAGAACCAGGTCAGAGGAACCACTATGCGATGATCCAGCTCGGTCCAGTCCGTTCTGTCTTACGGGCAGCCAGCTCCACACAGGCAGGTACTGCAACACTGCTCACACCAGCAACACACACACAGGTAGACAGGCTCACACATATACTGTATATACACAAGTAGACAATGACAGAGACACATATACACATGTAGGTAGACAGACCCCATACACACAGGTTCAGGTAAGACGACGCATTCTGGACTTGCACTTTAGCACAACTCACATCGGTAAATATGTTAACAGTCAACATTCCAACTTACACCTCGGCACACGGGAAAAGAGAGTGAACCATTAGAGACAGAGGTCAACACTTCAATGAAATGCATTTGGTTTCAGGTAAGTACTTTTTTAGATGTTTTTTTTGTTTAGTAAAGAATTGTGTGCTGCAACACCAGCCTACCTTATTTGTGACGTTCTATGAATATTCCTACAAGTTCAACAGTTCATACTCAAGATGGTGTCAAGCTGTGTCTTGACCTGACAAGAGAGACTAATAAGCAGACCAACAGACATGCATCAGGCAGGTAGGTGGACAGTGCCAATGGAGCTCATACATATCCAGATAGATTAATGATAATTATGGCAGTCTTCGGTTCACTTTTGAAATCTGTATTATGTGTTGCCCTCCAAACGGTCTGCACTGGTCTGTAATAGATATAACCGTGTGGGTATCCTCTCATCTTCCTGTTTTGGGATTAACCAAAAAGTTTTTATGATTACATTTGGACAGGCATATAACTTTTAGCCTAGTGCCCAGTTTTTCCCATTGGTTAACTAGGCTTCTGAGTATTGAAGGCTAGTTAAACGCTTTACCTCATTCGCCTCATTATGCCAATCGGCAGACGTTACTCTCACCCTGTGATTCTCACTGACTGAGGTAGTTTACATAGGATTACGCGTGATAATCCACACCCAGTATTTAGTGACATGAATCGCCATCTGTCCGCTGTTTGCGCTGTGAGAACAGAGCTGTTCCAGTTTTAAGATTGAGACGGAGACACACACCGTCCGGATGGTTGGTATTGTACCGGGAGTAAATAATCAATGACTTCCATTTGAAACGAAGACTGATATTAACGTTGTTTGCTAAACGGTAGTGCGCATCTGATTCTTTGTCAGAAGAGTTGACGCGAGGACAACGTGAAGGTGCGCTGAGCAAGGTGACTCAATTAATTAGGCTTTATGCTTGGTGAGGGTGGACGCTGGCAAGAAGGCTATGTAAAGAATGAGTGTTTTTAAACGTGAGGCAGATTCAACTGAAAAGTGGAATTTGATAAATTTGCCGTATTTAACGGTATGTAAAACTGGGGTTTGTTTAAGTGCATGCCGATAGTTGTTGAATGTCTCGCGTCTCCATTTGTAACACAAGCTTGGTTCACGCTTATCCTGCACATTATGCTACTTTAGGTAATTCACTAATAATACAAGCGCGAGGGTCAATAAGTACAAGGATATTTGTTCGTCATCTTGGCTTAAAGTTATTTGAGTCCTTCGCAACAATTTTTTGTTCTCCTTGTCTGAAGTTGTGATTTATTTTTTCTTTTCAAGGGAGCTGGGTGTCGTGTGAACTCATGGTGAACTCATGCTGACTGCATGGAGACTCAGATAGAAACAGGACATCTTCAAGGAATTGGAGAAGAGAGTGTTGGTTGCTCCCTCCTGGACAGCCCCAGTATTGCCAGTGTCTACTCCAGCATTATACAGAACATTCTTTAGTTCTGCTCAGATCACTCCAAACGCACAGCAGATACATTCCAACTCTACACCAGCTAACGTCCAGGGATCCAGCTGTACCCTGAAACATCAGCTGTGGTCCATTTCTACTCCATCTGTACTACTGTCAGAACAACCAGCTATGCTGTAGGATCTTACACCAGCACAGCTCATCCTTCAGGTAGCTCGCCACTATACCAGGTACTATATAACCACAACTATACCTCAACCAGCCTCCAGCCCCAAATGATGCGGACAGACAGTAAAGGCCGAAGTGCCTCTCCTCACAGGAACACCTACAAGACAGACTTCCACACCATCAAATGCTCCCTCGACACGTCGGCCATGACTCCACAACCTGCGGCAGGGAGCAAGCCTTCACTTAACACTCCTGTGGCCCCACCTACCCCTTCCTCCAACCAATCAGACCCCACAATGTCACAAGTGAACACCAGCGGCACAGGCACAGGAGGTGGGGGCAGGGTCCACTGCAGCAGGGGCAGCAAGATCAGAGACAACATCTTCCTCCAAATGGACAGCCAGCAGCAGCACCACAAACCAGACAGACGAGCGAGCACGTGTAAAACCCCCACTCCCCTCCTCTCTCCTCACCCTCCTCACCTCCCGTCTCTACCCTCTCCGCTGCCACTCAGACATGGACCCAGCTCCCCCTGTGCCTACAGCAGTGTAGCCAGCGTGTCCAGCCTAGACTCCTGCACACCCGAGAAGATGTCCCGGACCGAGGAGATAGGAGAGATAGACAGAGCAACTCTTGCACAAAAGTTCTCTGTGGCCCGCAAGCTGTTTGAGACGAAGGTCATGGAGATAGGTTCAAAAGTCATCTCGGTGAGGGCGAGCAGGGGGTCTGTGGACGGGAGAAGGGGGGAGGAAGAGGAGGATGAAGAGGATGGGGAAGCATCCGTAAGGCAGTCGGAGAAAGAGGAGGAGTCAAACGCAGCAGCAACCAGTGGGAAGGAAATGGGAGAGTTGTCCGACCTCCTTAACAAACACACCTCCCTAACTGCCCATCCACCAACGGATTCCATGCTGACTTCGTCTCAAGACTGCATTAGTCCTGCCACTCGTACAGGGAAACATGTCGACTCTTCACCCCCCCCTTCTCCCAGCAGCCCTAGTTCAGCACACATCATCACCCCCCATTCTTTGACCCCCTCTGGTGACCCAAATTCTCCCTCTTGCTCGGAGTCTGACACATCAGCAACCACAGGAGAGGAGACTGAAACTCGGGGAGACATGACTTTGGACCTAGACTTGAGCCATGGGGAAAGGTCAAGGGTGAGGACTGTGAGGGCGGAGCTGGTGAATGTAAAGAACGAGTCATCAGAGAGCGAAGGGGAAAAAGAGAGTGAAGGTAGCAAGGGAGAGGAGAGGCAGGGGGAGGAGCACAATACCAGTGAAGACGAGGGACAGTTGGAGCAGAGAGAACAACAGGAGGAGGAGGAGGAGGGATTTCTTGTGGAGGATGTGTTTGAGGAACCCAGCATAGAACCAACAGCAACATTTGAACCTGGTATGGTAGAACAGAGAAGTGGAGAACCATGTGTTCTTGAGAACTGTGCAGTGGAACCTTCTGGAGAATGTTTGGAGCAGTGTTCTGCCGGTCTACCTTATGATGGAGTGGAAAGAGAACAGGGGCCAGACAAGTTCCAACAGGTGACTGAACGGAGGGAGGGAACCATGGAGGAAGAAAAGGGACGGCTCGGCTCAGGAACAGAGGAGTACATCAAGAGGGAGGCAGGCCAGAGAGAGACAGAGGAAGACAGGGAGGACAAAGGTCATGAAAGAAGACAGATGGAGGAGGTTGAAGTTGAAGACGAGGCCAGTATGTTTAATCAAATAAAAGAAGGGAGTGAGGGTGGAAGGAAGGAGGGAGTAGATGGCGGGGAAGACGTCAACATGCTCAAGGAGGGAGCTGATGTGGAGGAGAGGGAGCAAGTTGAAAGCAAGTGCAGTGAGATCATGAATGGAGAGGAGAGAGGCGAGGAGGAGAAGGAGTCTGCTGTCCTCAGTGGGATTGAGAACAAGGCCTTTGTAGGTGACCGGGAAAGGGACGCAGAATGTGGTCACGGGGAGTGCGAATGTCATGGAGAGGCCCAGGAATGTTGTTGTGATCCTGGACAACCTCCATGTATGGAATACAAGGAGATGCCCGGTCTTCTCAAACTCTCGGATGAGGAAGAGGTGGAAGCCGGTCATACGAGGAAGATCACGTTCTCCACAGCACCCATCAAAGTAAGTCAACATCTGTTCACACACACACACAGTGTGAGACAACATGGCCACCCTACACTCCCAGATAAAGTGTATTATCTGTTGGCCCATACCTAATGTATATTATACAGGATCCCACACGCTCTGCCCTGTCAGGACCGCAGCTCTGTCAAAGCTGTTGTAAGGCAACTACCCCGGAACATTCCTCTCCCGTGTGTGTGTGTGTGTGTGTGTGTGTGTGTGTGTGTGTGTGTGTGTGTGTGTGTGTGTGTGTGTGTGTGTGTGTGTGTGTGTGTGTGTGTGTGTGTGTGTGTGTGTGTGTGTGTGTGTGTGTGTGTGTGTGTGTGTGTGTGTGTGTGTGTGTGTGTGTGCGCACAAGCATGCATACATGTTTGGTTACATAATTGACATAAGCCGTCCTCTCCTCGTGCACTGCAAGAAGTCAGTAGCAGATTTTCTTTGGAGAGAAGGAAGAACATTTATTCCGAGACTAAGCTGGAAAAGCACCTGTCATTTTGAAACAAGTGACATGTTTGACCAGTGTAACTACTTTCTCTCCAGAACTCACACTGAATAAGCTAGAGCAGAACTGTGTGCGCGTGTCTGCATGTGCATTACTGTTTCCAGTCCCTCCTCACAGCCTAGTCTCACTGAGTGCTGCCAGTGTAAACATGGGGCTGTAGTGTCAGTAGCTACAGATGGCAACGCCTTCTCAGTCAGCTGCTAACAGAATGGCGCACACACGCATACACCCCCCCCCCACACACACACACACACACACACACACACATGCTCTTAATATTGACTAGACTTCCCTCTAACTCCATTCCCAACCATTTTGGCTTCATACAAATATTGTCCTTCTTGCTTTGTGTCAGGTGTTCAGTACCTACTCCAATGAGGAGTACGACCGCAGGAATGAGGAGGTGGACCCAGTGTCAGCCTCGGCTGAGTACGAACTGGAGAAGAGAGTGGACAAGATGGACGTCTTCCCTGTGGAGATAGAGAAGGGTTTGTCTTTGCCTTTACAGTTAACACGGTACTCCTCTTTGAAGGAGACAATATCTAATCTTTCTCTCTGTGTTTCTCTTTCTTGGCCTCTCTCGGTCTGTCTCTCTCTCTCGGTCTGTCTCTCTCTCTCTCTCGGTCTGTCGCTCTCTCTCGGTCTGTCGCTCTCTCTCGGTCCGTCTCTCTCTCTCGGTCTCTCTCTCTCGGTCGGTCTCTCTCATGCTCCCCAGGAGAGGAAGGGCTGGGCATCAGTATCATAGGTATGGGTGTGGGGGCTGACCAGGGCCTGGAGAAGCTGGGGATCTTTGTTAAGACCATCACAGAGGGAGGACCCACAGCCCTGGACGGACGGTAAGACCTGCAGGTGGAGGTTTGTTTCTGCCAGGCTCACCCCCATGTGGTTGTTCCAAAAATAAGTGTGTGTGTGTGTGTCTCAGTATCCAGGTGAATGACCAGATAGTGGAGGTTGATGCGATCAGTTTAGTAGGAGTCACTCAGCTGTTTGCTGCCACAGTACTAAAGAACACATCAGGCATCGTCAAGTACGTACCGCATTTCTTTCAGTGGTCCGATTGGTCAATGCTTCTTTAACAAGATTGCGATTGATTCCCAGTCCTAGCTACTCTGTACGTAATTGGGCGTTGTGTTCTTTTCAGGTTCTCCATTGGTCGAGAGAAGGTGGGGGTGGAGAGTGAGGTGGCACGGTTGATCAGTGAAAGTTTTGAGCAGGACAGATCGACTACACAGGTGTGTGTGTTTGTGTTTTGGTAGGAACAGTGTGTTAATGTGTTTTCAGTGCATGTGCTGGACAGATCACCTTGTTTCTCAGGTGGGGAGAGTAGAGGAGGGAAGTGAGGAGGATGATACTTCTATGATGAAGAAAGAGGAGGAGGAGGAGGAAGAGGAAGAGGTGGAGGAGGAGGAGGAGGAGGAGGAAGAGGATTTGTCTGTGCTGTCTGGCCTGAACACCCATCAACTCCGCCTCAGATACCAGCAGGTGTGCAATCCACCCATCAAGCATGGTTAACTTACTGTGTAAGTGTAGTGTGTAGTTACTGGTGTGGCACCGTTAGTATGTGTTGTTGCTTTTTGTCTCCCTAGCTCCAGTCAAAGCTACAAAGCAGAACAGCCCAACTCTGTCAAGCTAGGGAGAAGGTAGGTCACCACCAGCTAGTCTGGTGTCACACACACACACTAATACACTTCCCCCAACCCTCATAGAACAGTCTGACCCATTTATTTCTCCATGAAATGTCTGATCCATTTGGATAGAGGCCCTGTTCCAAAACTCTTAATCACCTTCCCTCCTTCCTTTCCTGCTTTCTACTGGCCTCTGTCAGGTGATCACGGCTGTGACACAACTGGCTGGGCTAGGCGCCATGCTTCAGGAGCGCATGCTTAACCCAGACCTGTCTGTTTTACATCTGTCATCACCTCACGGGGGAAGGGCAGTGTCTGCTTTGGTTGTGATGAATTTGTGCAAACTTCATTGAGCGTTAAAAATAAAAAAGGGAAAAAAGGAACCCCTGTTCTTGTGCTCCGTTCTGGTCATCTCTACTGATGATCATATCGGAAGCAAAGACGTGATATCGTCCAGTATGTCTAGTCCTTCCAGAGTGTGGGTGGTGATGGTGATTGGCGGTAGACGTGTTGCTGTCCTGTGTGTGTGCTCCAGGTGAAGGTGTGGGTGGAGCGACAGGCCTCCTGGGTGACTGAGAAGGCTGAGCTGGAGCAGAGAGCTGAGGACGGAGAAGAGAAGGCCCAGAAATTAGACAAGTACACTTGAATAAGTATTCAAGCAGTGTAGCAACCCGCATGTCACAATGTTGTACAATACAGGATACTGTGAGAGTGAGGAGGAGGATGATTATGATATTATGACTGGCCCCGCCCCCCCTCAGGTATTGGCAGGAGGCACAGACTCTGTGCAGGGTTGTGAGCCAGCGATTGTCTGATGCTCAGGGCCAAGCGGACACCCTGGAGGTGAAGTACACCAAGGCCAAGAGGCTGCTGAGAGAATACCAGAGCAGGTGAGACCCCCGCAGCCTCCAGCAGCCTCAGGGTGACCCCCGGGGCCTCCAGCAGCCTCAGGGTGACCCCCCGCAGCCTCCAGCAGCCTCAGGGTGACCCCCGGGGCCTCCAGCAGCTTTATGGCCCACCAGTGTCAGAGCTTCCTCTCAGCTGTTTGGTGTCTTAACTCGACCTCTCCATCTGTCCCCGTGCAGACAGAAGGAAAGCGAGAGGAGAGAGGCCGATCTGAGGCAGGAGATGGAGGAGAGTGAGAAGAGACACAGAGACACAGTGGAGAGACTACAGAGACAGGTACGTGTGTGTGAGAGATCCTTGTATAGCTGCACCTTCACCTGCCAGTATAGTCAGTGTGGTTCCTCTGCTCAGGTAGCACAGCTGGAACGAGGGGAAGCCATGTCCGATGGGAACAAGCATTCACCAGACACTCCACCCACAGGTACGTCTCTATGCAGCCACCCTGTCAGCTGTCCTTAGCTTCATCCCTGCCCATCTAAAGGTGTGTGTGTGTGTGTGTGTGTGTGTGTGTGTGTGTGTGTGTGTGTGTGTGTGTGTGTGTGTGTGTGTGTGTGTGTGTGTGTGTGTGTGTGTGTGTGTGTGTGTGTGTGTGTGTGTGTGTGTGTGTGTGTGTGTGTGTGTGTGTGTGTGTGTGTGTGTGTGTGTGTGTGTGTGTGTGTGTGTGTGTGTGTGTGTGTGTGTGTGTCTCCAGACTGGAGTATCGCCGTGCCAGACACAGGCCGTCTAGACTCCAGTGCTCACAGAGCCAGAGCTCAGCTGGCCCAGAAAGCTAAACGGCACCCACCCTCTCGAGACAAACTCCGAGAGAGTTTCAAAAGACAGGTCAGCAACACACACATCCAGTCTCACAAATGTAAGTTGTTAGGTTGCGGTGTGTGTGAATAATCTTTCTGTCTTTTGTAGGAGGGGGAAACGCTAAATTCAGAGGACGGGAGGCCGGACAGCCTATCCCTGCCTGTTCCACCACTAGGAGGGGCGGGGCTTAGAGGGAGTAGGAGTGACCATTCCAGCACCTCTTCCCTCTCAGCCCTCTCCTCCCAGACCCCCTCCTTCCTCCTGACCCCCCAACAGAACGACCAGGACGTTATCACCCCTTCGTCCTCAACGACGAGGAAATCGAAGAAGAAGTTTCCCGATTTCAGGTAGGGTCCTGTCCACCTGCACATGTTGTAGAGGAGGTAAGTGTCTCTCATCCCGTCTCCCAACCAACTGTGCTCTCGTGCCCCCTAGTGGCCTGCGCAAGTCACTCAGCCGAAGAAAGAGGAGTGAGAAGGAGAACACGGGAAGGTCCCAGAGCAGCACGTAGGCCACTGTGCTTAAAACACACAGACTATCCCCCTGGATACATTTTGTGTAATTTTGTCCCTTCATCTAATTTTCTTCTTCCTCCTCCTCTGCTGTGTCTTGTCTGTCTCCAGGGGTTCATGTGGAGACCTGGTGGATGAGAGCAGCAGTGGAGTGTCTCCCTCCCTCTCCAACACCTCCATGCCCTCCTGCCTGCACTTCCCCTGGTTCGGGGAGCGAGGGAGAGAGAGGGCGCGAGAGAAAGGAAGAGGGGAGGAGAGGGAGAAGCTTCGCTCGGTGTCCAGCAGCAGCTTACCGTACATGACCACCGCGGGCAGAGATCACGTGAGTGGAGATGTGAGATGAGCGAGCACACACACACACACACACGTTGTTATAGACAGGCTGTCTATACTTTTTTCAGAGTGTGGGATCACCTCTGCGCAGCTCTAGTTCTGGTGTGGTGGGGCTTCTGTCTGATCTCCCTCTCTCAGGGCACTCTCAAACTCTCACCTTTTCCTCCACTGAGGTGAGTCTCTCTCTCTCAGTACTTTTACTGCTTACTCAGGTGTGAGTTTGACCTTTCTGTCTGTCTCTCTCTGACATCCTGATAGTGTTTAGCATGAAGTACTTACATCTACAACCCCTCCCTCCTCTCTCCCTCCAGACTCTGGACGATGACCCAATCCCTGCACACAACAACAACCAATGGCAAAACCGCCCCCTTATGGAATGGACGAATCAGCAAGTTTGTCTGTGGTTGATGGGTATTAACATGGACCAATACACTGCCGAGTTCACCGCTAGAGGCGTGGACGGGCCACAGCTTCTCAGTCTAGACAGTGAAAAACTCAAGGTTGGTTATCCTAGAAGACAGTTACATTTACATTTAGTCATTTAGCAGACGTTCTTATCCAGAGCGACTTGCAGTAAGTACAGGGACATTCCCTAGAGGCAAGTAGGGTGAAGTGCCTTGCCCAAGGACACAACATCACTTGGCATGGCTGGGAATCAAATCAGCAACCTTCTGATTTAATAGCCCGATTCCCTAACCGCTCAGCCATCTGACTCCCGGGTTACGGGGCGTGTCTCAGCAGTTACTGTGATATTAGACAAACAGGCCGGTGCAGCATCATCAGAGCCATGCTGATGATGTGTCTCTCTGTGTCTCCAGGCTCTGGGAGTGTGCAGCATGAGCGACCGCTCAGCTCTGAAGAGGAGGCTGAAAGACCTGAAGAGGAGGGAGGACAAAGACAAGGAGAGGGAGAAGCAAGGGAAGGAAAGGGAGGTGAAGGACAAGGAGGCTGCGGAAAAGGAGAGAGAGAAGAGGGGGAAGGAGGAAAAAGGCAAGGGCAGTGGGAAAAAAGTCAGGACAGAGTCTCTCTGCTGACTCCCCAACCTCACCCATCCGATGGAAGACCTCCGAGTCATCACACACACACACACACACACACATACACGCATTCCAAACCTGAGGTCTTCTAGATAGCTTTGTGCTTCAGAGTGGTTCTTTGTGGACCTATGGTTGTTAGTACCAGGTATGTCCCTACAAGGTTGTAGCCAGAGTTGTATCACTCCAGGAGTCAAACTAGATGTGCCCTTTCAGCACCATCAGGTATATGCTGCAGGGAACATGAGTTTGAAATGCATTTTTACCCTACCAATGCTTGTCTTTTTAGTATTGTAAAATAGCAACATCATGCCTATTCAAGCACTGGTTCGTCATATGAGCTGTAAATGCTTTTAATGTATAAATAAATAATGTTTTAATTATACGTCACTGTCGTCTTTCTGCAGCGACACGCTGTTCAACCCTCATGTCCAAATGAATTGCTAATACAAAAACAAACATGACTTGACACAGTATGTAAAAACATTTATTTGAGAAAGCGTGGCATATTTGTATATTTTGAACATTTCATTCATACCTATCTCAAGACAACTTTATTCTCCTCAGTATTTACAAACGGAGTGCAGCATGGGGGCTGTTTGAAAGTCCATACGTGAAAAGGATCTCCAGCCTTGGTGTTCAGTCTATCCTAGCTTACTTCCCACAGTTAGTCTGTGGGAAAGGAAACTGTCAATGATGAGAATACTTGTTTTCAATAGTCTTTGAAGGATATTGAGTTAACACTCCGCAGCCCCTCTAATCTCTGCTCTCACACGGGCCCTCTGCATGAAAACCAACGGAAGCATGAACACAACATTCATTCTGTCAGTGCTGATCTGCCTGATCAAGAGTGTATCAAGACAGTCACTAATACAAGCTGGATTGTGGGATGGCAACTGTTAGTTTTTTTATGCAGATAACCCAGACTGAAAGTCTATCAAATTAGTTTAAAAGTGTTAAAGCCTACCCTGTCCTTGGGGCTGATTCTGAAGGTGGTGGAACCATTCAATCTAACATAAACGCAAAACATCCTTAAAATTATGGAGATGCATTGTGAAAATCTACTTAAAGGGTTCTTTGGCCAGTAGAGTAACAGGGCACACTCATACATCAAGAACAATAAATACACACATTTCAGTAAAAAGGAAAATATACAAAAACACTTTAAAACCCCCATAAGAAACTGAGGCCACAGGTCCAAAACAATGTCCAAAGTCCCGACTGACAGTAGTTGTGCAAAAGAATCTCAAACTCTTCCAGTGGTCCAATTGAAGATTATTATCAACGTCAAATATAACTACAAATCATTGAACCTCAAGAGAGATATTCTAATCAAGCTTTCTTACATTCATTTTTTTCTGTTTCCAACCGTGCAAATATTGTATAAGGAGTCCTAGGAAGTCATAAAAGGGGTGTGTTCAATTGGAATTCTTTTGGAAAGTTCAGGGGTTGGTGATCATTAGGAGTAGCTGTGGTTCTCCTTCCAGTTGGTCACCCATGGCTTCTTCTCCAGGCGGCCATGTTTGTTCTTTGCTGGTTTTACATGCCTCTCCTCCTTAGCGATCCGCACGGCATTGTAACTGGGAACACTGTGGTCGTATTTGGAACGCTTAAAAAAGCCACACTGTGAAAAAGAAATGAAATAGGTTAAGGAAGCTAAGCTTGGTTTGAACGTGGTGTTTGTTAGTTTTTAGTTTTTGTGGTCACTATAATGTTTGTCAGACTTTGTAGCCAACACAACTTTAGGATACATGAAAAAACAGAATGGACGGTCGAGAAAAGAGGGAAGCGGTTGTAGATGAAAGCTAGTAGGAGTCCTCTGTGTTCCTCCATGCAGAAAGCAGGAAAGTCTGCTCATTGTGAGGCCTGTAGTAAGGCTCACAGCACAGGTACCTACAGACAGGAAAGATGGGATCTTTCCAGGAAAAGGAAGTGAAAGAGAGAGGCTGTTGTGACAACCACAGGCACAGACTCGCCCCAGGCCACATCCAACCCAAGGTTGTTCATCAGACTCACAAGCTGTTCCTTCATCGCCCACAACAAGGTCCACCTCCCCAGCCATGCATTCAGACCATATAAACTCCCCAGCAACATGATGCACAGAAGATCTCAAGCACACATTTTCTCCAGCGACCTGTGAGCTAATCACATTCACAGCATCATTACAGCAGCCGCCACTGTGTCAACAGATGCCCCAGTCCAGAGTTTCCCTGCTCAAGCATTGGAAGAAAGCATTGCCTGTCCAGCATGAGAGAATTAGGCTGCCCCTGTCCCAGCACCCCCTCTGAATGGACGGGACGGTAGACGGGTTTACCCACTGAATGAGACTGTCTCTTTTTCTCTCTATGCATCTGACGTCAGTTTCTCTTTGTCTGAGGGGGGGACATCATCTTTGTTTTTGTTCCCGAAGAAACCACACTGAGGAGAGGGAATGCATTAGAGTGTGTGTGTGTGTAGGTGTGTGTTCACGCATGTGTGCGTGTGTGCCCATGTGAGAGATTAGTGTAAAGTACTTGAGACTGTGTGTGTGTGTTCCTTACCTTCCAGAGCAGGAAGACCAGCAGGCCCAGCAGGAGCAGGCCCAGCAGGATGGCCACCAGGATGATCCACCAAGGCAGGCCTCCCAGCTGGGCCGCACGGCGCTCTGGGAACACCGTCAGCCTCACCTAGAGGACGGACAAACAGACGGACACACAGACGGACACACAGACAAACACACAGACAAACACACAGACAAACACACAGACAAACACACAGACAAACACACAGACAAACACAGTCAACCATGAGGAAACATCTTGTCTTGATTAATACTATTCCCACATGAGAAACAGCAGTGGGCAGACACAGAAACACAATAGAACTACAGTATAGATACACAGGCAGTGCATATAGAGCAGGGCTGCCCAATCAAAGTTGGTTCTTTCAACCCTGATCTAGCACACCTGATTCTAATAATTAGCTGGTTTACGAGTCATTTGTTGCTTGTTATGACTAGAGTACTGAAGGATCTCCAGGAGGGTAGATTTCCAGAAGCAGGGTTGGACAGTGTATGATGGTGTCTATGATAAGGTACCTGAGTATCTGAGTTTTTCAGGACAACGTTCTGGGCCGTGCCTTCAATATGGAGGGTAGCCTTCACCAGCAAATCCAGATAGTTGAAATTGGAAAAATCCTGAAGAATAGATTACAGTTGAATCAAACGTGCAAATTAAACTTGCATTTGAAATATCGACACTATTGACAGCAATATTTTATATGTGCTGCACCTCTGATACATCAGTGTTCCCATGGGGGGAGAAACTAAAACCACTAGGATGCAGCTGCGGTGGTGCTGATCCCTCACCTCCAGGAAGGTGCTGTTCCACAGGCGAGAGTGGAGCGTGAGGTGTGCATTACTGTCAAAGTCCTGCAGGGGGCAGCGAATCTCCACACAATTCGCACCGCTGCCACATGACTAAAACAAGACAGCAAAAGCGAACTCAGATCAATCTTAAAATATTCTTATTGACTTCAGTAGCCGAGATGAATACGCTTGAGCTGTGAAAGACATTTGCGTGCATGCACGCAGATGAGAGAGCAAGAAAGTAGGAGTACCAGAGTTGCGTATTTCCTCTTGTCAGTCAGCAGTGCTATGGATCCCTCTTGGTTTGTGTCCTCTATGGCACGCCTCTTCCTTATGGTGGTACTTGGCTCCTAAACACACCCGAGATTCACACACACACACACACACACACATAGATGTTAACCTAAGTTACTTATGTTTACCAATCCACTAGTTTATATACAATTCATTGGGCGATATACAGCATTGTTGTTTCAATAGTTCTTTGGGAAGTCGAGCATAGGCCTGACCTCTTTGACTCTTTGGGGGTTTATGTCTGTCTGCGGAGAGCAGTTGACTTGACTTGTGGACTTGTGGACTGATGAGTCCACCTTCATCAGGTACAAGAGCCACTTCCCATTGGTCGTCTCCTTTGGCCATTGGATGATGAGGGATGCTGTGCCAAAAGATTTCAAAGGCTTCCCTAGGTTGGATACCTGTTGGTTAAAGTCAAAGATAATATTGACAAAAACTAATGTCAAGTGTTTATTTAGCAGACACTTTTCTAACTAACGAAGGGAGATAAACAGAGCAAACTTGAATTTGGAGTCAAATGAATCCATCAGACTAACTTTGAACTGGAACCTGATGGCGCTGCCGATGTCACTCTCTGTCTTCATGTCACTTTCACCTTTCACACCTCCACTGAAGGATACCTGGGAGGGCTGGGCATGCCTGGAGCACAAGCACAAACACACTGCTGACACTGCTGCTGGTTGTGGTGGTGGTAGTGGTTTGTATGTGTGTGCGTGTGGTAAGAACCAGCAGTGAATGGAACCCTGTCTTACCCTGCGATAGACAGCAGCAGCTCAATCTGCACCTTGACCTTGGCTTTGACCATCTCCATTTTCTGCTGCTCACTTGTCCTATAGGATCAGTGGGTCAGCACAGGTCAAAGTCAAACCCAAACTAAGAGCTAGCCTACTGTACTCGCATGCTATACAAACCAGGACTACTGTACTCACGTTTTCAGTTTCAGGTCGATCTCTAGCTCTGTGACATCGAGAGAGACGCCTCCTGTACTGAGGATAATGTAGAAGGTCACCTGGACACACAACACACACACAGATTAGTCCTAGTTTGTATCTTAAAAGCATGACAGAGCAACATGACAGGGGAGCAGATGAGCTGGTCTTATTCAGCAATTCTGTCTGCTCTTGCTCGCACCTCAGAGTCTTTCTTGAATGGGTTCCCCAGGTCACAGTCCGTCTGGGAGCCATTCGTATTGGCCACGCAAGACACCTGACGCTCCTGCAACCCGAAACAACAGCCAATCAGAGCGGAGTGCAAAATTGAATTAGCACGAGAATTGTCCTAATTGTGTGCGTGGGCTTTTGTGTGTTAGACTGAGAGAGAGAGAGAGAGAGAGAGAGAGAGAGAGAGAGAGAGAGAGAGAGAGAGACTTACAGCAGTGGTGCGGGAGGCAGAGTAGGACAGGGAGGGGGGGAAGGAGGCAATCAGAGCAGCCTCGTAGGCATCATCTCCATTCTTATTGGTCACAGTGATCTCTAGGGCGATATCCTTCAGGTCACTAAGGGAGACCACTGGAACTCCATCCTCACTGTTGACACACAAAAACACATGAGAACTTTGGTCTAATTGCTTGTCTTAACCCCCCAAAAACTGGCAAGGTATACTTACAGAGGTAGTGGAATGAAGACATCTTTGTTGTGTTCTTTAGAACAGAAACGGTACTCCATCTTTAAGTTACTCTGACACACATTATCACTGCCACAGCCCTCCTTCAGGAAACTCACCTACACACACACACACACACCAGAGAAATCCAGATTGAATGGAAACACTTTCTACCCCCTATATGAGTGTGTGGGGTTACTGTGGGGTTACTGTGGGGTTTCTGTGGGGTTTCTGTGGGGTTACTGTGGGGTTACTGGGGGTTACTGTGGGGTTACTGTGGGGTTACTGAGGGGTTACTGTGGGGTTACTGTGGGGTTGCTGAGGGGTTACTGACGGGTTACTGAGGGGTTTACTGTGGGGTTACTGTGGGGTTACTGACGGGTTACTGACGGGTTACTGACGGGTTACTGTGGGGTTACTGTGGGGTTACTGTGGAGTTACTGTGGGGTTACTGAGGGGTTACTGAGGGGTTACTGAGGGGTTACTGAGGGGTTACTGAGGGGTTACTGAGGGGTTACTGTGGGGTTACTGAGGGGTTACCTCAGCAGTGACGGGAGCGATGGAGTCCAGGACGGGTGGCAGCTGAGGGAGGGAGCTCTGCCTCCGTCTCCGTGTGGTCTTCTGGATCTTCACGGAAACGTCAATCGGGATTCCCCTCACCTTGTCCTTGATGTTGTCCTGGAGATCAAAGGACAACGACAGGTGTGACTGCAGGCGTACAAATGAGAGGACGGAGGTACGAGAGGGAGGCGTGATGGGAGCGTCCAGTACCTGCAGAGTGAGTTTCTGAATGATGCACTCCTTCTTGCCCTGGACACTGAGACTGAGCTGTCCGGTGGATTCATAACCAGGGTCAGTGTTAGACTGTGTGGAGAAGGTGACTCTAGAAGGAAGACCTTGCTTCTTCCGCTCACCCTCCACTGCAAAGGAATACTCCACCACTGGCGGGAGGGAAGGAGGGATGGAAAGAGGGAGGGAGGGAAGAAGGTACATTCATTAAGGGAGATATCAGATGGTTGAGAGATAGAGTGAGACATCTGGACAGACTTTCCCTTCCATGGGAAATTTGAGACTTAGTGTTGTTGTGTAAAAGTACTGTGGTCTTACCTAGTCCAGGGTTGTAGTTCTTGGGGTTGGCTGTATAGGAGAAGCAAGCCGTCACCTTTAGACTGAAACACACAACTTCAGGGTCACACATGGTTTTGAGGCAGCTTTACACTCAACATCACACATGAGCACACACAAACAAGCAAACTGACCAGATTTTGTCACCACAGTTCTTCTTAGTGAGGTCAAGCTCCTTTGGCTCGATTGTGACAAGCTTTTCTATGTTAACGACCGGTCGAGCCCTGAGATGAAAGACAAAATATCACTTTAAGGTCCAACATGGGAGGAGTCAGATGGGCGTTGACATATTGTTGTTATGGTTACCTGTAGACCAGCACAGAGTCAGAGAGCGAACCAACAGCCAGGTCTGGGTAGGAGTTTAAGTCCAGGTCCATGTTCCCTGCCAGGGAGTAGCCAAACAGTTTCATTTCCGGCTGTCCTGCAAGAATCTAGGATATGCACACACACACACAAACATACAGATATCACACAGCTGTGTAAAATGTTAATGATTTCAAACAATAGAAGAGGCATTAGAGCTAGATTATTCCAGCATTGAGGTCAAGGGGTCAGGGGTCATGACTTGGTACCTGTGTTGGCTTGGTGTTGATCCCATTAGCAGTGCCATGGTAGATATAGACATTTCCTGTCCCGCCATTGTCGTAGGGAGCACCAACAGCTATGTCTGTGAGACAGATAGACAGACGTCAAACACTGTGTGTCACCTTTTCAGAACTATGGTTCAACCATCACCTTCATTACTGTAGACAAACAAATTGTGGACACACACAAATTGTCTTTTTCTGACACAGTAACACACTCTCTGCTCACCCTGAAATCTGTCTAGGTTTAAGTCTCCAATGTTTTCTACTGCCAGTCCAAACATGGAATCCCGAGGCCCGTCGATCCTGGTAGGCTTTATCGTGTTCCACTCTCCTGCCTTGTTGATGTACACATAAACGGCTCCGCCCACCTCTCCGTCCTTCTCAAAGTACTGAGGGGCTCCCACCACAATGTCCTCCCAACTAGAGGCAACAGGGTCACACAAACTCCCATGAATACAGTGCATAGGTGCGTTTGTGTGTACCTGTCGTGCGTTTGTGTGTACCTGTCGTGCGTTTGTGTGTGCCTGTCGTGCGTTTGTGTGTGCAGCCGTGGGCGTGTTTTGTCGTACCCGTCTCCATTCAGGTCCACCACGGTAAGATCGTAACCAAACGAGGACGCTAGCCCCTCCCCCTCCAGGAAGTACTCAGGCACCAGCATGTTGCGCTCATTCAAATCTTTCTTTAGCAACAACACTGACCCACTGTGATGGGCTCTCGGTGCCCCAGCAACAATGGTCAGCTGACCTTGCTTGGTTAGGCTCTTCCCTGAGTCCAGAGAGAAACCTGGTGGGATAAACATACAGTACATTTAACATCACTCGCTGTCATCAGTTGCTTAGTTCGTCAGCTAGTCAGTCAGCCAGACAGAATGTCAGACAGTGAGACAGTCAGTCAGCCAGACAGAATGTCTGAGTAAGTAGTGACTGGTATACAAACTGATCAGGAATAGAGCTGGATATACTGGTCATGAAGACTACACCTGAACACACACAGATACACACCTGAACACACACACACTGCTTATGTAAATACACACAGAGACACATCAAGCAGGCTGTATTTTCAGAGAACAGATACAGAGTATCTTCTATCGCCTTCCCTACTCTAATTCTGAACAACATCAGCTTTCAGAGCACCCGAGATGAAGGGATGAAGATGGAAAGAAGGAGAGGAAGAGGAGGAGGCAAAGGTGTAGACGTACCCAGGTAGCTGCTGGATGGGACAGGGACCTGTTTGGGATTTTGACTGTTCTCACCCCCCACCTCAAAGGGTCCGTCGTCATAGATACCCATCTCCAATAGAGTATTGTTCTTCTGCTCAATACGCACCATACCTGGGAGGGGAGAGGAGAGGAAAGGAGAAGAGAGGAGAAGAAAGGAAAGGAGGGGAGGGGATGGGATGGAATGAAATTAAATGGAATGGAAATTCCAGGAGTATGAGGAAAACCTCAACACAATAATGGAAAATGTAATGTACGTAATCAGATTACAAAAACAATGTGACTGGAAAAGAATCCAATTGAGAAATCAAATTATAACCATGCGATAACAATTTTAAAAATCAGTACATGTCATGTTTTAAGATGTACCACAGTAGTCATTAGTATCTAACCCTAATCTTATTGCCTACACATATATAAACATGTGTTACATTCCTCTGCACACTCCCCCCCTCCCTGTATACCTTTCCAGTTGTATACTCCAGGAGCCCCAAAGATGAGGTAGTGGTAGTCTTTGGTGAAAGCGGCAGACAAGCCCTGCTGACAGTAGCCATACAGCTCATGCCCGCGCCCCCGACCCTCGCAGAAGCGCCAGTTCTCATTGTCCTCAGGTGAGGAAAAGGTCAGGTCCTGACTCATCACGTAGCAGCGCCCAGTGATGTCACGAGCCTCATTTTCACTTTTCATGAAACGACGTATTTCGTATCGATGGGCGCAGGTCTAGGGAAGAAGACAGAGATAAGTTCACATACACTTTAGGCGGTATGGTCTACAAATGATACACACACACACACTTACCACAATCTTGCCCCCTGGTCCTTGACTGCTCACTGTCACGCCCATCCACTGATTCTCCTTACTTTCTGTATTAGGATCCTCTGAACACAATAACACACACAAGCACACACACACACACACACAGACCAGGAAACATGGTGTTATGTCTATTGAAGTTATCTTGGGACACAGGCCATACGGTTGATACATGTAAAGTACTGTGTCAAAGGAGAGCTCACCTGTATTGTCAAACTCCACCCTCTTGCAGGAGGAAGAGGACGTGATGTCACAGTTGTATAGCCCTCCAGTCACCTTTGCTATTTGACCCTTTAGGGCCTTGGCCCTCGGTGCTCCAACAAGTAACCTGGAACACACACGCACACACAGACACACACAGTCAGTGGCTGAGGGTTAACATCTTACACAGCGCTATTGCCTACCTGATATATAAGATGCAATTGCTTAGAGTGTTATGATACTGAATGAAGGAAGTTTCTTTCCCAGGTCGACCTTGTAGGTTTATAGATCTGTCCCAGTCTTTGTCCCAAAACCTGTACCATGATGGCTTGTTGTACATCAACAACCACATCAACCTTATTCACTGTCAGACTACCTCACCGAGGTCTTCCTGCTGGTTAACCCACACAGAACCAGTATGACATGGCTAAACACACATACTCACTCACACACACAGTCAAACAGGCCGCTGTTCCATGCCATTCATAGTTTAAAAAAACTTTCAACTGCTTGGTTGAACAGAGCTCAGACCCACATAACATCCACACAGGACACACACCCGCCTACTAAGACCCTTAAGACACTGAGAAAACCACAGACGTTCACACTGTGGTGAACGCAGACACACAGGCTCTCTGTGAAGCGAGGACGGGAGATGATGCCCTGGCTCTCCTGGGGCTCTACAGTTCCCCTCAGCGTGTCACAGTCACACAAGTCAATCACTGACCTGCTTCAAGCTGCATCAACTGATGCATTGTGGGATGTTATAGAGAGAGCAGCACTAAACATGCAAGCCCATCAATGCCCCTGTGTTCAACACATGCATATACCTACTACTAGTCCTGCGCATCACACTGATTCACGGTGAAGGTCAGGTGATGAACTCTATGCTTCCATAACTAATTTAATAACATGACAAACTTGACAAAGGAGCCCACAGAATCTCACCCATTAAAGTGTTCGTGTTAGAAGCCCTACTATATCCCACGGTTGAAATGTTTTATGACAATAAAGAGAAACACAATACTTCATGGGACCAGAGTAAGGGACAAAATATAATCTATCGCCTTCAATATCTCATCATGGCCTTGAACATATTGAAATATGCATGGCCTCTGTAATCTTTCTTATACCAGGCCACTTCTTTGATGTTCTTCATTTGGAGTAAGACTCCAGTCCAGGTAAGGAGAATATTCTGGCAGCCTTAAAGACACAGGAAGTCAAGAGAATAGCAGGAAGGAACTCTGCCACACCATACTGCACTCTGGAAAACATAAGTCAAGAAGTGCAGTTCTTTTTTTCCACTTGATCATTACTTATAATACTTATCGGGCTGAACTAGGCATCGCTTTTATTTCGTACACACAGCAGCTGAACAGGTCCATTGTATTATATTTTGTGGGAATCATTAATCTCCTAACTGTTTGATCCTGTTCTGGAGTCTGACTGAGAACCGTGTAGCCCAGTGGGCCTCTGACAATGATATCGCTGTTTATTTAATCACTCTGCAACTGTACAGGAAGCATCAGCAGGCTGCCCACATGTACAGGAAGATGCAAGACAAACATGCAGTGTGTGTGTGTGTGTGTGTGCGTGCGTGTGTGTGTGCATGTGTGTGTTTTCAGGGACAAAAGAATGAAACACCCAAACACAGAGACAGCACTGAAAACATAACCCCGCAGAAGAGCAGGAACACATGCCATTGAAGGCCTGTTCTTGTTCAGCAGCTCCCTGGCTGCCTTCAACACCGTAGCATGTTGCCTGGTGACAGCAGATCCACATCAACTGGAGATTCCACATTCAAATGGGTTGCAGAGCCACCCCAGAGTGGTTGGATCGTCACAGGATTCTGAACCCTCCCAGAACACTGCGACTGCCAGGGTGTGTCTGGTTCTCAGGCAGGGCTCACGCAAACCCCAGAGCCTGCTGTGGTTGGCTAACAGAGGGGTGCAGGCACAGATGTTACCTTGATTTATAGCTCCCCACATTCTTTCTGCCATAACATCTCTCCCCTCCTTTTCACTCTCTCTCTCTCTCGCTCTCTCTCTCTCCCTCGGCTTTGATGTTGTCTAACCTGAGCTAACCTGGCTTAGGCCAGGGCAGAGAGGGAGGGAAGGAAGGGGGGAGCGATGGAGGGAGGGAAATGGGCTGGCCTAGCTCACTACCCAATCCTTTACCAGATTAGACGGTGCACATTCAGTACAGTGTGTCGTGTAAAGGTTTTTATCCAGTGTAGTTTGTTTCCACAGGTCTTCGACTCACTTCTGAATTCCGACCCCTGAGACACCTAGCTCAAGCCCTATGCTCAAGCTCTGGACCCAAACCCTCAACTAGAGGCCCAGGAAAGTTGAGGGAATCTTGGTTTTACAACCTCATACACACAGAACCCATATTATCTTTAAATCATGTATCATTCCTATTCTCACTCAAACATGTGTGTCTCAGACACAAACACACTGTAGCCAACTCCCTGTCCTACTGCAGGTACTTCAAATACGCACCTGTGGGGGATGGATGTACTCAAGTTGACACACCTTGGGTGTGGCACAGGGGCATGACTAACCTTTCACACACGGACGACGAGACACACACTTCAGACACACACACTCCTAAAGGTAACCACAGAGATGAAACCCAACCCTAACCCTCACTGATTCAAGAAAGGATTCATTGTTAATTGCATAAACTATATTACAGTGAGATGAAAAGTAATCTGCACAGTGAAGCAGTGCAGGGTGGAGAATATTGAGTTAAAATGGGAGCTGGGCAGAACACAGGAAGGATTCAGCACTGCACACCACTGTGTTTAGTACCTCAAACAATGTACTTTCTTACACACCGTTACAAAAGACTAAGGATGCCTCAGTGCTCTCTACATACACGCAATCTATCTACACACTGCACGCATCATTCACCTCATTACAGTAACACCGGACACTCTCACACACTTTCAGCTTTACTTGAAACATTATGTTCTGTTAACTCACAGAACACTAATTCTGTATATTTCAGTCTCTTTCTCTAGCATGTCACTCTAGAATTCTTTCTACACAAACCCCATGCTAATACCCACGTGTCTTTCATTTGGACACTGTATAAAACTGGAACAGAAAATGCCAGTGTGTGTGTGTGTGTGTGTGTGTGTGTGTGTGTGTGTGTGTGTGTGTGTGTGTGTGTGTGTGTGTGTCGGTACATGTGTGTTGGTACATGTGTGTTACATCTATTAATGACATACAAATTACCAATGTCAGAAAATGTTAGACTTGAAACTTGGTAATAAGTTTAACTCCAATGCCATACAGATTAAGCCGTAGGTCACTGCAATGATACAATTCGTCTTGATTTTGTGATTCAGAAACGCATTAAAACATCTGGATGCAGATAAGATTAAGTTATTGGTAAGTTACAATTTGTAGTGGGTAAAGTTGAACTGTGAGGGACACACAAGGGCGTGCGCGAGCTTGCACCCTTCTGAGCAAGTATAATAAAATCTAAGAATAATTAACCTGTGAAGGACGGCGAAACACGGCGCAAGAAGAATAATCAACAAAAGTTTATGGACACTACACTGAAACAAGAACTTCACAAAGGCTGAGTTACACAACGAAGCTTATACTGTCACTTACATTCTCTTATCAACCGGCTTCAACTGCCTGTGCATTGCGAGAGAGAACCCGAAAAGGCTCCCGGGGTCTCCAGTCTTTTTGATGACATTCGCGGTGTCCAGGTTGAATGCCGACAATCGACTCCATTCCAGGATTAAAACAAACGACAGAGAGTAGACGTACAGTATCCACCTCAACTCCATGATGGCAACTGTAATGATTATACAAATTGAACACTTTATAGTAGATCACTCCACCGGCTTCTCCGTGACTATGGGCTGGTACTGTACACGCGCCTACTGGGAGATATGTTCTATCTGCTTGGGGGTGGCTTATGGCCCACTTGAAGGTTGTGCCGCGCTCCTCCCACAACCTCCGTCTCTCAAAGACCACTCCACCTACTTACCTGGGGGCGCACAAAATCATCAGCATAGTCATCCGCTAACGCAACGGCACACCTTGAAAAGCCTGCGAAATACTTTGAATAAAAATGCTGTAACATAACATATAAACATTGTTTTGTGTTGCCATGGGATGTGGACTAGTTAAATGGGATGTCTGTGGAACTGTGTTTCTTGATGGAGGGATGAACATAACAAAAAAGTGAGTTCAGGTTATGAGATTGAAAAAAGGATGTTAGAGAATGTCAAAGAAATTCACATTGTCACCAAACACCCCTGGAAACCTTCCAGTTTCACGCCTGTCCTCTGAGATTAGACACTTACAGCCCACCAAACTGCCCTTTGTATCCAGACACCACACACACACACACAGACAGACACACGCACACAAACACATCATGCCCTTCTATTTGATGCCAAGGAAATAGACACAATAGCATGACTCAGCCTAGCTCCCGGGCAGGAGAACTGGCAGTTAACACCATCATGTCCAGACAGGCATGGCTGTTGGTCAGCATCCACTCCACTTGTCCTACACACCCTAGTGACCTCATAGAAATACAGTAGCAAATGGACATACTTGATCTGTAGCTCTCTAAGGCCTTCCGGTTACTCATCACATCAAATAAGGTTCAAATTCATTTCAAGCATAATGAATAATAGATTAATAACGGAATGTAAATGTTTAACTGTTGGTCTCTCCAGTGAGTCACATCCACTCTGAGATGTGTGAGAGTCCAGACGGCTGTAAAGTCACAAACAGATTTTTTTAGGACATTCCATGAAACACTGACCCAAAGCATGTCCTCACATTAGCAGACAACGCTGTCTTTGTGTAGCACTTAGAAAGAAAAGAGAGAAAGAAAGAAGGGGGGAAGGGAGAGTGAGGAGAAAGGGAAAGGAAAGGAAGGGAGGGGAGGGGAGGGAAGAAGAGATACAGTATTTTTAGGGAGGGGGGAAAGTGTTTGTGAGAGTCACAGATTAACCAAGAAACACCAGGCTAAACCACTGGGTGTTTCTACTATTGGCAAATATGACAGATCATTATTTACCAATTCCTTGGCAGTAAGGAAGAGGGGAATAAAACAGACAAGGAAAAAGCTTTTAAAAATAAGAAAGCTACTTTTTAGAACCATTTGCGCCAAAATAATGACAATACATCCTTTTCAGATAAAAACCTGAGGTTTGTAGTAGAAATTTTTTCAGGTCTGCAAGGTGCTCTTTGTAACACTAAACTGTTCTGTCAGGCCACAAAATGGCATGGATTATTCTAGCCCCTTTTTCTATTGAACATTCCAGATTAGCTGTAACATGGCAGGGTAAACTGTTGGCTGGGTAGAATGGCCATGGCTGCCCCTTGACAGAGAAGGAAGCAAGAGTCAAAGCAATTGTTTTTAAGGAGAGAGGATAATGGGAGTTTTGTCATGCTTCCAGGAGAGACTGGGAAATACAGCATATGTGTGCGGCTTATTGCCAGTGTGTGTGGTACCAATTTAAACTGTGCTGACTCCAGAACACATAACTTATTTACGTGTCTCTGCTATTTATCAAGAAAGAAAGCTCCTACACTCACTTTTCTCCCTTTCTCTTTCTCTCGCCCTTTAGTCAAGCAGACTGTGAATCTGATGAGATGACAGCCCCTTTTTCTCTGTTTCATAGACACATCCCTCTCACACATCAATCATTGCTGCATGTCTGGAAAAGGCCTCAAACTGTAAAATTCCTTATAATTAGTGTGTGTGTGTGTGTGTCTTCCTTCGAAACCCTCCGTCACTGTTCTTACAGTCAGATCTCTCAACCTTCCCCTCAAGCTTTCTCCTCTCCGGTCCTATCTTCCCTCCACCCGCCCCCCCCCCCCCCCCCTTTCCCCAGATCCTCCTGACGTGTGAAAGGTCACAACCTTTGTCTGCATAAAAAACAGCCACTAAGCTGTACTGTCTCCAAGGAAGACCTGACTATCGAGGTACAGGAGTCTGCTCTTTAGACACCCAGCCAGTCCCACAGAGAGACAGGGAACTGGGGACTTTTCTCCATTCTGTGTAAAGCCTCCACAGCACAAACCTAGTGCCCTTTTCAGTTTGGATAACAGTTCTGTGCCCTTAGATACAGAGTGTGTTGAGAGGGGAAACTTTCCCTGCAGGCACAATCAGACAAACAGAGGTGAGGCCACGCCCGGACTTGATCCAGCCACCACCCTGTTCAAGATTATGCATGCGTTTGTATCCTGGCGTTCCAGGAGGTGTGCTGGAGCACATAGTGTGTGTGTGAACAGGGTGCGTCTCTCCATTATAGACAGCCTGAGGGGTGATGTTTTAACACAGAGAGATGTTGCACAATCCGTCACCGTGCAATGTCAATCACCCGAGATTTCACAACCCTAGCTGTGTGGCTGGTCTGAGGACTATGTTCTGATAGGAGTAGTCTACAAAGAGACTTCAAGATAAGCTCTGTGTCATTTAGCTACCTTCAAACCAGACAGTCCTGGTTCCCAGTATACAGATGTGGACATTTTTTCACATAAGTCTTCAGGGGTAGGTAGCAGATAGCAGGAAGGAGAACAGACATTAATCACCGACTTGCAGTCAACCGTGCTGACTCAAGCGTTGCTGGTGTGCATTTTTGGAGCAGTCATACTGTGCAGATCTCTGCCAATCAAGAGCCTTTGACCCAGGGGACACCCCAGATGTCTTTTGGGATCGTGACTCGATTTCTCTCAACCATGAAGATACTTTAGAAATGTCTGCTGAGACATCTGCATGCAATTCATTAAACAAATAATTTGACATGGGGCACAGTTTAAAAATACATGAAATACGTTTTCGTTTTTTTCTTCTGCGACTACAAATAAAGAATCGATTCCAGCTGGCTCTGGGGTATTTGTTTTGTCTTCATTTGCATTCCAAATGGATTGATTAATTATTCTGATTATTGATCCTTCTACTTAGCATGTGTTTCACACTCCAATGGTTAAATCATGAAGACAACACTACTGACGTGTGCATACAGAACTACACACACAGGGGCAGGTCCTGTCCCCTATTGATGAGTATATTGATTACAGTGTGCAGGGACTAATTGATGTCTTGTCCTACAGAACAGCAACCTCCACAGTCGCTACGCAAATCATGCTTACCCCCCAAACAGTAAGTGTAATGTGTGTGAGTGTATGCTCTGGGTAGTTCCGGAGTTTCCAACTGTGCTCCAGAAAGAGAATATTGTGTACCCTGAGGGTGCAGAAAGGAGGTGCAGGATCCTCTTCTACCACCAGACGTTCATACCCGTGGAAGGACGTACCAGTGAAAGACTAGCTCCACCTTCACTCTACCTTACTGATAATATCTGCTACGGCTGTGGTTTCATGAAACACTATCTGCAACTGACATATCCCTCTCTCCCCCTCTCCGTTGACTGACTCAAAATAAATACATCAACATTTAAATGCATTTTTATTGCTTGTCTTTCCTGAGGGGGAGACCATTTTTTCAGTTGATAGTTTATCTCTCTCTCTCTCTCTCTCTCTCTCTCTCTCTCTCTCTCTCTCTCTCTCTCTCTCTCTCTCTCTCTCTCTCTCTCTCTCTCTCTTTCTCTCTTGTATATTGAATGTCTACAACAGGTGAAATTCCAATCCAGAACACATTGAGCATGCACTCATGTTAAGTACCCTCTTTTTTATATCTTTATTACTTTCTTTCACACACAGACACACACGGACACACACACCAAACCAGAGAATTCCTGTGACAACGATTCTTGCACGTTGTTGGAATGACATAAGACAGGCTCAGGTTTCTCTTGGTGTTGCTATGGAGAAGGAGTTCAGGGGGTGAACATATAGGATCACTAATATGCCTCCACTTGTGACCCTCCCCTTCAAACCTCCACAAGTCATCATTGGCGCTCCCCCCAGGCGAGTATGACGGTCCCCTCAGTTGGGTTGTTTACTTGTGGGTCTTCAGATAGATGTTACGGTGGATCCATTATCCCCAGGTTTTGGTGCCATGTGTGCAGGGGAGAGTGGCCGGGGCGGGTGGAGGTGTAGCCTTTCTCTGTCTCTGCTTCTCCTTGCGGAGCTGTTGCTTTGTTTCTGTGTCACAGCGGCATTTAGTGAACTTCCATCAGGGGACCTTCACAAATAAATCCTCCACTTGAGAACCTCTGAACTTCAACTAATAAAACCTCCACTAGAAAACCTCTTCACAGAGCCTTAGAGAGCCCTGTAGGGTTTCTCTGACTCAGTGCTCTGGACTGGACCTGTTGTCCCTCCAAGAAAGCAGAAGAGAGGTTATGTTACGTTAACAAACAAAGTAAACAGCTTTGATGTAGACAAATACTGGGCAGTCTCTGTGTCATATTTTATCTTAACTGTTACTACTGCTGAAAATGATAATAAAGCCTTGTGTCAGAGCAATACTGCATCAATATTTAGTTAATTTACTTGTCACTTTATCTTTGACACTTGAGCGCACTTACACGCATGAACATAAGCAATGGGCCACCTATTGACAATTGACAACCGATGGGTCTGTCAGTAAGATGTTTTTATATAATTCCATAGGACACACTAACCCTTCCTCGCTCTTATCTGATCCAAGAATGTAACTAATGTCTCCACTAGTCCCACCATCACACACACATTTAACACTCCAAATTGGAGGAGAAAGGGAAGTACTGAAGCAAAATCTCTCTGAAGTAAATCTGTCAAACCGGTTTTCTCTAGTTCACTGAGAGAGAGTGAGAAAGAAGGGGCATTGTGGAGGCCTGTGACCCACAGAGAAGAGGGCTGAAAGTGTGTGTGTGTCTGTATGAAATTCCTGCAGGAAAAAGAAAGTTATTAAGAATAGAGACCCAGACAGAGAGCACAGCCATAGATCCCAGATGTTTAGTACAGCCTCCAGCAGCACATACAACACATACACACACCCAAAGATTCTCACTCTACATTCCTGGACATTAATAAAATGTAACTTTTGAGATATTCAAGCTCCAGTTAGGAACTCTTCGATGACATCCTTCAACAGATGCCCTCCTCCAATACTTACATCATTTGTTTCGTTCACACTTGTCTTTCACTGATTCAAGAACCAGACAAACGGTCCACAGTCTAAACATGCCAACATACAAACAGCCAACTCTCGTACATTTTGAATTCCCTGTGGGCATATATTTGTCATCGGATAGGTAAAAGGAGCTGACTATGCTACATGGAGCATTCTATCAACATACAAACCCTTGTGTTTACATATCTCTCTCTCTCTTTCTCAGACCTGCCTGAACAGGTTGGAATGCAAGGTCACCACTGAGACATGGAATTCTACTGGTCACCAAGGTGACTAAGGATTCCTGTGGTCCTGAGTGGAACAAGTCCCAGGAAGGTGTGATATATCCCACTCCCACACACACTAGTAAACAGGCACACTAGGAGAGTCATTTTCACTAACCACATTGCACATGAGAAAGAAAAAAATTCACACAACTCACACACTGCCACATGGTAAGCTCAGGGAAAGGAATGCATTTGATATGAACATCATGTGTGACCGTCTTTTCTGCTGTACTTGAGTGTGTATGTCTAACAGGAACTCGACCTGAAAATGTATGGTCAAGGAGGAGGGGGCCAGAGAGACAATGTTCAAGGAGAACAGGATCTGTCCCAACAGGAGAAAATTCCTCTGCAGCTTGCTCTACTCATCCCCTGCCCCTCCCTGCCCCTCCCATTCCACCTCACACCTTTCCTAGCCCTTCCCTTTTCCTCCATTAACCTTCTGTGTGTTTGTGTCTGTATACAGAAGGGGGTATACCAAGGGCTGTTTGCAAGACTCTTGACTCAGAGAAATTGTCTGTACAGGAAGTGTGTACTGCTCTAGGTACACACAATCCCCACCCTGCTCTCTAATCAAACAGCAAAACACTTGCACATACCAAACATAACAGTGAAATGGAGGAAAATATCATAAATATTGTCTTTTTTCTCATAAATTCTAAAGTAAAAGTAAATCAAGACATTTCAGTTGTTATTTTCTGAGCTGGACAGCTTGATGTTAGCCAGCTGGGACATCCTCAGTTGATCTGTTATCCATTCCATTTCCTTACCACCTGACATGACCAAGGCCATGACTAATTGATGACAGATGATAAAGAAAGATTGGTGGATCTCCTCAGCATGGATGGATGTTCTGTTCCTGAGTGACTCACCTGTGTGGGATCTGATCCAACCTACAACACACCCACATGACTGACACTCTGGCAAGAGCGAAATAACACGCACACACACACATACTGGGAGGGGCTTATGAACACTTCAATGCATGTACAAACACACACTTCACAGGTACATCGGCAGGATGTGCTGACACTGACTGACTCGCTTATACAGTAGGATAATTACCCATCTGCTTTTCTGTAAAAGAAACAGTAGGACAGGATCAGACAGCAGAGGACTCATTCTATTTAGATTATTTCTGAACTTGCATCTTATTCTTTATCAAAGCCACATGTAGCCAGCGAAGAACAGAAAGAAGCATGTGCTGCTTCTCAACTATGCCAGGAATGAGTCTTGTAAGAGCCTTTTTCTTGGCGGCACATAGCAACTCTAAAACCACAGACTCAAACTACACAACCTAGTATTTTTGCAACTGGTGTCAATCCACCTTTCGCCAATTCTTTATTCATTTAACAGCAGCGGACTCAAATTCACATTAAAAGACACCAAGGCTTACATGCTTACACCTGAGAAGAGAACAGTGTGCAGTTTAATGAAACAAACTGTCTTTTTCAATGAAGATCATCATTCGGAACCAGTGTGAAGTGCTGAGCTGTATGCAGTAAGCAAAACACAGAATGGTCTATACTGCCATCTAGTGGCCAAGTCAAGTATGAAACAAATTAGTTTCGTTCCCTCCTTTTAAAACCTCATGCACACTCAGCCTTGCTCTGGGAGATCCTAACCATCCCAGTCCTCCTGACGGGATTCTTGGAAGCTGCATTCCAACCCGGAATAAGGAACCAAAAACGTTAGTACTTAAAAGTGCTTTATTTAAATAATGACAGACTTATAGAAGATTTGCAGTTCCATGTCGTGTGGGCAGCTTGGCTCCCATGTTCTCAGTACTGTTAGCTTCTGACCTAGTGCCTCAGCTGGACTCCTGAGGGTCTCTGATCACAGAGCAGTGGGCAGCTGGACAGGGTTCCAAAGTGCAAAAACTGTCAGCAAACCTCTACCAATGGTTTTTCCATTTCTCCTGCTGTCCTGGGAGACGTCTGCAGACTGACACTATTCTTTTCAGCACCATCTACTGATGAGCCAGGGTCAGCCAGTGACTTGACACGGATGCATGATTTCCTTCATCTCCTGTTCACGGCTCCTGCTCCTCTGGTAGTTTGGTGAGAATCTCCACGCCATCAGAGGTGATGACCACGGTATGTTCAAACTGGGCTGATCTAAACAGACACACAAGCATTAGGAAAGTCCCCATCTTCACCAAAGACTTCCGTAAGATACGGCTAAATGCGAGGAGGTGTAACATGTAGCTTGATGTGTCACCTTTTGTCATCTGCAGACACGGCTGTCCACTTGTCCCTCAGGATCCTAAACTCTGACGACCCCTCCATCACTATAGGCTCTGTATGCACGGAAGAATCAGGATCAATACATAGCCAGGAGAACACAAACATGTGAATATGTGCCAAAACTGACCAATGGTGAAAGCCATGCCTTCCTCCATGGTCATGTCGTTGTCGTTAGCTGAAAGACAACGTAGAGGGGGGGGGGGGGGGTATAGAAGTATATGGTATAATCTCAGTCAAAATCTTAATTTGAGATATGTAGATAAATGAGTTCCATTTATTGACTGACCATGGTGCCATATCTCAGGGTGCCCGTGGAAGTAGGAGCCAATACCATGACCGATGAAGTAGGGACATACACGGAATCCATTAGAGTGTGCTATATCACTAGAGGGGTGGAGAGAGCATATCAATAGACCATGGGGTGAGCTACTAGCTGAAGGCATGCTGTTTAAGTGTGTGTGTGTCTGTGTGTGTGTCTGTGTGTGTTACCTGATAGTGTTTCCTATAACACAGAGCTGTGCTCCAGGTTTACAGGCAGCGATGGCCTCGTCTCTACACTTCCTGGCAACTTCCACCAGTCTCTGTCCACCCTCATCCACATGACCCATCAGAAACGTCTCGGATGTGTCGCCATGGTAACCCTCCAAATACACCTAACATGGGGGAGGCATCAATCGTGTACAGGATTAATGAAAGGACTGCATGTAGAGATTGGTTTCTGTGTGCAGGGAGGCAGAGGGAGATGAACTCACAGTCACATCAATGTTGATAATATCTCCATCTTCAAGTTGCCGACTGACAACAAACAGTTGGGAACAGGTAAACATCTGTGGCAATAACAAAATGTGTGGAGAGCAATGATGAAAGAAGGTGAAATTGTGTACCTGTCAGGTATGCCGTGACAAACCACATTGTTGACCGATGTACAGACAGACTTGGGGAACCCCCCGTACCGCAGAGGAGAGGGGTACGCATTGTGATGGATGGCCTCCTGGTGAACGATGAAGTCTATCTCATCTGTCGTCATGCCAACCTGGAGGTGAACGGTCAAACATGACAGGTCACAACCCAGACAATAGTCAAGCAGTAAAGAGAGTGAGACACACACACAGTACCTTCAGACTGCGACCAGCGAGCAGAAGTATGTGTCTGGCTAGCTGACATGCTCGAGCCAGGCCCTGTATCTGTTCCTCGTCCTTGATCTCTATGTATCCAGGCCAGTCTGGTATGACCCCACTAAATACATAGTCTGGACGCTGGATGTGCTACAGACAAGGAGAAGAGAAAAGAGAAGTTCTTCAACTTGACTGATGTGCTTCTCAGATCATTTTGAGCATCTGGATCATATCAGACCAGAGTTTATACAGTGAGTATAAAGTCACTCAAGTTCTGCCTATTGGGTAAGAGAGTTCTGACTGTACCTTAGGCACTGTGTAGGCTGGCCTGACAGTAGCAGGGCGGACAACGTTGTGAGAACTTTGCCACTTGCGCCAGAAGAACAGCCTGTGCTGCTGGGATAGGCTGCAGGCCCAGGGCCGTCCAGAACCCCTTGCACAACACCCCCTCTCAAGGAATCCTCCCAACCCTCCAGGCAGAAGGGAGATGTGGGACAGTTTGACTCAGACGTGCTGTCATGCTATTACATTCCTACTGGAAAGGATTACTTCGCGTTTTAAGAAGTTAAAAGCGAAATAAGAAGTTTAATGAAGCTATAGATATCATTTTATTAATAGTAAAACATGTACACATTTACACGCTCAATGTTACTCAAGTTAATGCCTAATCTCATTAAAGTTAACTGTTAGTTGTGGCTTTATAGTGGAGTACTGGTCGTGAAGTTGTTATAAGCAAGCTACAACAGCACGATATATAGCTAGCTAAGCTAAAAGGTGGAGTGCTTGAAAAACAATGCAATTCATATATATGTATCAATGTAATAAAATGCAGTGCATTCACGTTGTTATTTTTGGTTCTACATATAGTCGTTTGTCTTCTCGTCATTAAAATAATGATAGTACAGGAACGTTCTTACCAGCTCTTGATATGAATCTAGCGGAACAGGGCGCCGCCATATTTGTATTTGGATGGCGATCACGTGCTTTGCGTTCACCGGCGATTTTATACAAATAATTTTGTTTTTACCACACCCCCAAAAATATTTTCATTTATAGCCTCTACCGTACAGTTACTTTAATTGCACCTAGATGACGTGTTTCGTTTTATTTGACGCATTATTTGGAAAAAAGGGCTATTTATCTCTTATTATCTCGTTATTGTGATATTTGTATATTTAAAAAGATTAGACTTATTTTTTGTATTCAACATGAGCTTGTACTCCAACTTTATTGTACGAACCCGAACATCATCATCCCGTTCCTCTTCTACCTCTACCAAGGTCATATAACCAGGTAGTTCCCTCTGTTGGTCACATTAAGTATTACAATTGATTCATTGCATATCAAAACTATAATCTCTATTTTAGCACGGGGGAGTCTCTTAAAATGAAACGTGCCCTTTTACCCTATGTCACAACGGAATACCTTTAAATGCCTGTTCAATATATGGGTCAGAAAGGCAGCCTACTTCAGACTTCTTTTAACCCAAGAAAAGCCATGTCGGGTCATGTCCTGACACCAAACAATCTATAGAGCAGTGTGAGCAGTCTCAGCACCATACACTGATTTATCTGCTATGGAACTGACCCTTAGTTGATTTTGAAATAGTTGTGGTGTTTTTACAAAGACCAGCATGAGTAAACTGGGTGTTGTGCTTCTTCTGGGACAGTATCAGTAGAACAGACAGTATCTGTTCTAAGAGCAGCACTGTGCTTATTGCCCATTGCTTAGGTAGCCTTTGGGTCAGCTGCAGGCAGACACACTTTGTACATGGAAGATTAGTTGAGTGTGGGAGGCTCCACAGCAAGACTGCCCCACGGTGCATTTATGTGTGAAAGAGCGTAAGGAAACACTGACAAAGAGTAAGGCGATATGCCAGTTGGCTTCAGATGTGCTCTTCAGTCCAAACCAATGTTAATTTAATTGGATTACAGCTCTGTGTACCAGAATCTACAATTAGGTCAGTCAGTGGGGTATGAGACAGCCAATGCCAACAATAATGAGGACCAGCATCCGGCATTGATAAATAACGTTGGAGCATCCCCACTCTTGACTCTTGAGGCGTGCCAAGACAGTACAACCGATATGAGATGGATGCCGCTGAAATACTTCAATTCTCGCAAGGTTTCTGGGCATTCATCGTGCATACGTTAAACCTATTTGTATTATGAAGTTTAACCCACAGTAATTGACAAAGAAATAAAGAGCTGACACTGTAACAAACAAAAGTAAAACGTCAAATTGCATTACTAGCAATGTCATTCCAGTGATGTACTCACTCGACTATCAACTGACAACCACTCACGAGGCAACACAACCGTAAACAGAAGTTTCAAGAAAGGTAATCATACAAGACAGGCTACACAAAGGAATACGTTGTTTGGGTCACATTGCGGACTTGATTAACCCTGGCTCGTTTTGTGATATTTTTTAGATACTATTGGAGCGCGTGCGCCAGGCAAGCCGATAACTGTACGTGACGTCAAAACCAGCATGGCGGTCAAGGTGACTTCGGCATCGCAAGCTTTGCGTTTCAGAAATATATATAAATGTTGTTTACAGGATTTATTCGTTTTATTGTACGGGGAATGTTGTGTTAGCAATTGGTGCTGTATTCTAAAAGCTTTTTTGCGAATATGGTGACCTCTCTGCTTCTTGCATCATTGCGCTAACGCCCGGTGTGTGGCCTTGAATGAAACATCCACAGCCGGAGCTAGCGATACGGGCTAACCAGCTGTGCATCTCTTGGTTGAACATAAATAGAAGATAGCTAGCATGCAAATCTGATCAACTGAGTTGACTATTCTGTCTGGGCTCTTTCACATCTTATTGCATTTTGTTTTGTCTTCTCGCTTCTATTGCAAACTCAGCTAACCAGATACGGTAACAGTTTGTGTCCTCGTTAGAACTGAGCATTTGCGAGCTGGTCAATTAGCTAACTTCCTTAGCTAGCGACTTAGCTTGCAACACTACTAGTCCATGACCCTAATATCTAGAACTAGGTAGATTTAGTTATAGTTGCATGGAGTTACAAAATTTGGCTTTCTGCATCTTTTCAAGGAGATGCTAAGTGTACTACTCGCTATCTTGCAAGGTAGCAAATGTATAGTTCCCTCAGTTACCTAGCTTGATCAATGAGTACCTATTTGGTGTGATTGTATTGCTGTCATTGGTTTCAAATGTGACTAATGTTGTTATTGCTGCAGGTGCAATCCACTAAACGCGCGGACCCAAGTGAACTTAAGGCGATCTTCCAAAAGGTAGGACAACTTTGCCCTTGAACGGAGCTTGTACATTATATATTGCTGCTTATGCGGGCTTTTGTTTTATCACTCTGTCATGGCTTGTTCGAGACTGTTAGTTAGTAAGACCTGTTGATGACCTGTAAGGGTTTCGGACGATCATTATAACTCTTGAGATGACGAAATCATGCTACAACGATTTTGTATTGACTACAACTGATTCAATCAGCGTTCCATTCGGTGCCATTCCACGTCGACCGGTTAACTACCTAGTTAAGCAAGTCTGAACCGTAGAGAAGCAGAGGGCACAAGAGGTCATGTCACAAGCGGTCATTACATGTATTCAGATAGGCATTTAGAGTGGCTCTTTAATACTCTGCATCAATCAATTAAAAAAAAGCTTTTGTAGCTGGAGTAAGATATGGTAGCGACTAATGTTTTGTACTCTGGCATCTGGGTCAGCAGTTGTCACAGTGTCTGTGAGTGAGCATGAGCAGGTGTGGTGGCTACACTGACTTCTATGTTGAATGTGTGTGTGTCATGGTTGTGCTTTTGTTATGTCATGGCACAGGGGTCTTTAGCTGTCGTGCCACGCATGTGCCACACAGGTATGAATGTAAGAAGATCAGATGCAACAAATACTAACTGATACCCTTGGGCCTGTAGTCAGTCATGTGTGAGTCTACTGTTGAGCCAACAGGCGTTCCTGTCATGTGTTAACAGAGCTGTTGAATACACACAGCTTATACAGTACCAACCCTGGTCTCAGAGATGGCTTAAAGCTTACAACATAAGAATGAATGGTAGAGATGCAACTCCATCATGTGTATGACACGTGCCCGAGGTGCTCAAAGTAAGGCCTGTAACGGTTGACCCCATTTTCCTAAATTGGTTATTCTTGTTACCTCATCTAGAAAACAAATGTTTGTGCATCGGTGTTGGAGTGTAGTGTGGGTGTTACTGCTGTTTATCTGACCTCTTTCTGTGGCCCCCCTCTTTACCGTGCAGAATGCCAGCGTGGTGGACAAGGATGGAGAGAAGTTTATGACCCCGGGAGACTTTGTGCAGAAGTACCTTGGATTGCATACACAGATCCACCACAACCCCAAAACGGTTCAGCTCATCGCTGGAGTGGCCGATACTACTAAAGACGGGTATGTGTAAAAGTATGAGCACCCTTCTCTCTCTCTCTCTCTCTCTCTCTCTCTCTCTCTCTCTCTCTCTCTCTCTCTCACTCTCACTCTCACTCTCACTCTCACTCTCACTCTCTCTCTCTCTCTCACACACACACACGCACACACACACACACACACACATATTAAACTAAAAAGGATGCGTCTCGTTATAATTGCTAAAACGATGTGTTTGGATTAATCTGAACAGTAGCTAGTAGCTACCATAATTGCCACTCATTGATAAGATAAAAGGCCTACTTGCATGCAGCTATGCACACGCATACTCACTGCATTATACTCTGTGAGTTAATGATTCCTGTCATTCTGAAACCAAGTATTGCTTCAAGGTCTAACAGAGCAATACGGCCGCAATAGAAATATGTTGTTAATTAGCTACAAGGGTCAGCATTTGTTGAAGCCTATCACTGAGTGAGAGACAGAGTACATGTGTGTAGAAACGCACGGTGGTGTGTGTGTGTGTGTGTGTGCGCGCGCTGGTTTACGTGCGGTTGTGTCTTGCAGGGCTCATGTTCAGAGGCATACTCCTGTGTCATTCAGAGCTTCTGTTGAAAGTAAAGACCTCCCATCAGCCATCAAACTGTCAGCAATTGCTGTTGCATGTTGTAATTAACCAAATACTGCATGATGGAATCTCCTTAATATATGTATATATATATATTGCTGTGGATATTATTTTAAGAATTTAAGACTATTTTAAGAATTCTGTGAAAGCAAACCTTTCTCCTTCTGATTGGGTGCCTAAGCTTTGTGTTTTAATGGTGCCATTGTCATACAAGGCTAACACACCTTTTTTCTTGTCTTTGTGTCCATCACTCCCTCCCTCACACACACACATACACACACATCTAGACTGATCTCATTCCAGGAGTTTCTGGCTTTTGAGTCGGTGTTGTGTGTTCCTGACGCGCTCTTCATCGTAGCTTTCCAGCTGTTTGACAAGACTGGCACGGGCGACATCTCCTTTGGTATGTACTTCTCTGTGTGGGGTTTCAGTGTATGCTCAATTATCCATTCATATTTGCACAGTTGGGGCTCTGGAGTTGTTTTTTTGTCCAGCTGAAGGAATTTCTTAATCATTACATTGTTAACCAGATTATGCTTTCTGACTAAGCCATTGTACATGGGGATGCACGCATGCATGCACACACACACACATACACACCTACCTCCTGGGTCTCACGCTCTCTCCTGGGCTGTGTAAACTGAGACATAGTAATGGTCACTAGATTGATTTTAACAGGGAAGGATACTCCATGTCTGAATGTGTTATCCAGTTATAACAAATAAAAAAAATCTTGTTCAACTCAACAGTGTGTTAAAATGGTGTTGATGCTTTCTGTGCTGTGGGGAACACAGATAATGCCCGTGACATCTTCAGCCAGACTACTGTACACCACCACATCCCCTTCAACTGGGACTGTGAGTTCATCCGCCTGCACTTTGGCCACGACCGCAAGAAACGTCTCAGCTACCTCGAGTTCACCCAGTTCCTACAGGTATCCACACACACACACACACACACTATTGTCCGAGTGTCAACCACACCTGACTCTGTGCCACCTGTTGGGCGCCCTGCAGGAGCTGCAGCTGGAGCATGCCCGCCAGGCGTTTGCCCAGAAGGACATGGGCAAGAGTGGGGTCATCTCTGCCATGGACTTCAGTGACATCATGGCCACCATACGGCACCACATGCTTACACCCTTTGTGGAGGAAAACCTGGTGTCGGTGAGGACTTGAGAGGGATGCTTGATATCATGACAATCAAAACACATGAACCTGTAGAATGCCAATGACACGATGGATGTTTTGGTATAAAAGCTGTCAAATGAACCTTCCCCTGCGCTGCGTCTCCTCTCCCAGGCTGCAGGGGGTCACATGGTCAGCTTCTCCTACTTCAACGCCTTCAACGCCCTGCTTAACAACATGGAGCTGATCCGCAAGATCTATAGCACGCTGGCTGGAACACGCAAGGACACACTGGTCACCAAAGGTAACGCATGCGCACACGCACACACACACACACACACAAACTGCCACTAAAGCAGAGATGGAGTGGGATCATACTGCTACTCTGCTTTTAGCTGCAAACATGTTGTTGCAAAGTTGCCTGTTAATAGAGCCCGTGAGGTCTCCATTAGGGTGACCTGGCAAGTCATTATATACTAAGGCTCTCCTCACAGGTATTATGTGTCACATTCGGTCTCTTTCTGGTTCTCATTTTCCCTCTCTCACCATTCCTCGCTTCCTGGTTTCTTCCCCTTCCTTTTGTAGAGGAGTTTGTTCATGCCGCTAACAAGTTTGGCCAGATTACTCCCATGGAGATTGACATCCTGTACCAGCTCTCGGGCCTTCACTCCCCCTCTGGGTAAACACACGCACGCGCCGGGGTTACATAAGCCTTGCATGTCTGTACCTGGCTGGAGTGATGACACTGTTATGTTATTGAGTGTGTGTCTTGGTGTGTGTGTGTCAGGCGTCTGAATCTGGCCGACATCGAGAGGATAGCCCCACTAGAGGAGGGGGCTCTGCCTTACCATCTGGCAGAAGCACAAAAACAGGTATTGTGTGTGTGTGTGTGCGCAAGCTTGAATTTTGACAGACAGTTGTGTACATGATGCCTCTGGTTGTGCCGCAGGCCCACGGTGATGGCTCCAGGTCAGTGGTGATGCAGGCTGCAGAGTCTGCCTACAGATTCACCCTGGGCTCCATCGCTGGAGGTAAGGTCACTACTCCTCACCTGCCCACGATGGGGCCTCAAGGCCTTCATAGCTGGAAAAGAGCCTTTGCGTAATCCTGTGCCCTATGATTTATTATTCATGATACTTGATAATGAACTATAGAGCTAATGCTTGAGTTTGGGTGTGTGTGCGTATCCGATGTGTGTGCGTAGCTACGGGAGCGACGGCCGTGTATCCTATAGACTTGGTTAAGACCCGCATGCAGAACCAGCGCTCAACCAGCTCCTTTGTGGGAGAGCTCATGTACAAGAACAGCTTCGACTGTGCCAAGAAGGTGCTGAGATATGAGGGCTTCTTTGGCTTCTACAGAGGTACACTACTCTCTCCTCCCCCGTCTTCACCACGTTGTCTTACCCTTTCCCTTTCTCATCCTTTATTTTGTGCAAGACTCATTCACCATCTCTCTCTCTTTCTATCCAGCCTGCTCCTTGGTAGAATTCTGTAGCGAGACTTCCACCTTTTGTTTCTTTGCCATTGTTGAGCACTCACCCATTTTCCTTCTGCTCCCTTCTTTTTTCCTCTATTTTTTCTTTGTTACCTTCCTCTCAGCTGTCACCTCAGTACAGAACCTTCTCTCTTCCATTTCTCTCCCGTATTCTTCCCTCGACTTCTCCCCTCCTCCCATCCTCCTTTCCTTTGCTCTGCCTCATCTCCCACCCCTCATAGAAACTGTAGTCATATTCTGATTCTGTCCATCCTGTTGGACTCAATCCCCCATGCTACCCTGCAGGTCTGGTGCCCCAGCTGATAGGTGTAGCTCCAGAGAAGGCCATTAAACTTACGGTGAGCCCTTCCCACCATCATTCTGCATCATCCTACCTATGACAACCTACCTACCTATAATGTATATATGACATAAATGAAAATATGTATATTTCTAACAACTAATGTTCTAAATGGTTAGGGTTAGCAGCACTATGGTATCTGAATTATCTGACGCCGGCTCTGTTCTCTGCCCCTCTGCTCTGCAGGTGAATGACTTTGTGAGAGACAAGTTCACCACCAAAGATGGTATCCCAGCCTTTGCAGAGGTGCTGGCAGGAGCCTGTGTGAGTATGAGGCAGGACCAACTCTCCCTCTGTTCCACACCGCCCCTCAATCCTGGCGTCTAACTTCACTTGTGTGTCCACAGAGATGGAACGGCAGACAATCCAAAGACACACTGGTTCCTTCTGTTTCTAATACAGCCTGTTTGTGTGTGTGTGTGTCCAGGCTGGAGGCTCCCAGGTGATCTTCACCAACCCTCTGGAGATTGTAAAGATCCGCCTGCAGGTGGCAGGAGAGATCACCACAGGCCCCAGGGTCAGTGCCCTCAACGTGGTCAGGGACCTGGGCTTCTTTGGACTTTACAAGGTTGGTGTGTGTGTGTGTGTGTGTGTGTGTGGAGGTATGCTTGGGTGGTTACATCCCACACATCTACTGCTTGGTTTCTTAGTGACCTAAAGGCAGCACACGTCTGTGTTGTGTGTGTGTGTGCGTAGGGGGCCAAAGCATGTTTCCTACGAGACGTCCCCTTCTCAGCCATCTTCTTCCCGGTGTATGCCCACACCAAGGCTGAGTTTGCTGATGAGCAGGGCCGGCTGGGACCCCTGCAGCTCCTAACAGCTGGAGCCATCGCTGGTACGTGCGCTTCCTTGTTTTAGAGTGTGCATTTCACCCCAACTTTGAGGGGGTCCAAACCTTCTCTTACACATTGCTCCTGACTCAATGTCCCAGGTATCCCTGCGGCCTCCTTGGTGACGCCCGCGGATGTCATTAAGACACGTCTGCAGGTGGCGGCGAGGGCAGGGCAGACGTCCTACACAGGAGTCATCGACTGCTTCAGGAAGATCATGAGGGAGGAGGGATTCAAGGCCCTGTGGAAAGGCGCCGGAGGTACTGTGTGTGTGCACGTGGGGGTGAGGGGCAGTGGTGCGCTTAGCCCGTCAAAGTGACTGGAGAAACCACATTGTATTCTAACCTCCTGACCCCTCCCCAGCCCGTGTGTGCCGGTCCTCTCCTCAGTTCGGTGTGACCCTGGTGACCTACGAGCTCCTGCAGAGGTGGTTCTACGTGGACTTTGGTGGAAGGTAAGGCACGGCATCAACACATGGACTAGTATATGTAAGCTCCAAGAGGATCGTCAGTCGCATCCTGTCCATGCTCCTGGCGGTCACTGTGGAGCAACGCTGAGCCCCCCTCCTCTCTCTCTCTGTCTCTTTCTCTCTCTCTCCAGTCGTCCCGCAGGGTCCGAGCCCACTCCCAAGTCTCGTATCTCGGAGCTTCCTCCCATCAATGCGGACCATGTGGGAGGCTACCGCCTGGCCGCGGCCACCTTCGCTGGGGTGGAGAACAAGTTTGGGCTTCATCTGCCCAAGTTCAAGTCCTCTGGCGTGGTCTCCATCCACACAGAACTCCCCAAGGAGGAGGCTCCTCCAGCCGCCGCACAGGCCCCCTAAGGACTCCACCCTTCACCATCACCCCTCTTCTCCTCTGTCTGGGGCTACGCACTTTAGACACACACACACACACACAGGAACATACTGTACGCACAACACACATTCCACATAGGGGCCAGTCATGCAGAATCGCAAAGATATTTGCATACACTCATTCCGTTCCTAGGGGGCCATTTACAAACACACTAATAAACAAACACACACACACACACACACACACACACACACACACTGCCCTGCCCCACCACTGTTTCCAGGGTCTGCTCCAGTGGTCCCAGCCCTGGTCCTGGAGACTGACACCAGATCAGTGTTGAAGTGCAGACACTGCCCAGAACCCTGGAGGGTTCTGCACTTCCAGTGGCTGCATGTTCCTCTCCTTTTCCACTCCTTGCCCATCCTTTCCATTTAGTTGTTCCTCCCATCTCTCATCTACAACCAGTGTCTGGATGGAGCCTGCGTGGAGCCTCCTCTTTTTCATGAGTAGCTGATTTGATTTTAGAGCTTGTCAGATTGGACGGTGTGCGTAGGGGGTTGACTGGCAGCATCGCATAGGGCTCTCCTGTTTGGTCCGCACACAGGGAGGTAGTGTACATATTGTAGATCGGCTGTACAGAGACAGCATACAGCTACAGACCAGTTATGTTTCAGTAAAGCAGGAGAGCTTTCACTGTAACTCCAAAAAGCAACACCATTGTGGAACGCCATTAATAGTGGCATGAGAATGGTTTCACTGTAACCTTATACAATTATGTTGTGGTGACATTGGATCAACGTCACACTAATATAAGAATGCGGTTATGGTGATATGGTTGATACGGTTGAAATGAACGACTGAAAATCACTTACTGATGTACAGACATTTTCAATAAAGTGTTTATTGATAAATGAGCAGAGAATTAGGTAATAATAAATTAAATGTATTTCAATTCATTCATTGTATTGTATTTTATTGAAATAAATCATCCATGTGGTTTTAATTTTACCCACATGAATGTGTCTTCATTTCAAAGGGCAGGAGCAACCGTTTGGTCATTACTGGACTGGAAGTGTCCCCTCTCATATTAATTACCCAGTATAAAAGAATCTAGAACCAATGACAGACCTTTGGGAACTGGGGAATATTTTAGTGCAATATGTTGTAACCAATAATTAATATGACCGGTTCTGTCATAGAATGTTAAGGGGTAAACATACATAACTGAATATGACTCAAGCTTCATTATAACCCTTTAAAGAAGGATAAATAAACTTGGTTTTTATTACTAAACATTGTTTGTGTAAACATTGTTTGTGTATGTCTAACACTAAATAATACTAGCTTTGGTTCAAAAAAACAACACCTACATTAAGAATCTAGTGTTAAATCTTCCAGGTAAGAGAAGTACTTTTGTATCGTAGTTAAAAGCTTGACGTAGTGCTCATGTTAAGAATGTAAAAGTTAAGCTATCAGCAGAAACAATACTTTGATATATTACTACTACTATGAAATGCAACAACAGGATAAATAATTTAGTGGTCAAAACATAAGTAGGACACACAACTTACCATTCTGCAGTGAGAACGTGTGAGAGGTTCTAGTAAAGAACGTTCAAATAGCATAGCTTGAATGGGCCTCGATAACTAACGAGGAAAAGTCATTTACCATACAGAAGTATCCTTATCCCCACTAGGGTGACAAGTCCCCAGGACCAGCTACACGCACGCCTAGACACCGGTAAAACATCTGTAACATATACGTGTATAAACACACAAAAAGGCTGTAAAAAGGTGCAAAAGTTCAAAGCTTTGCATACTGTGTGTAGAAAAGGACAGAGTTGGTCAAGAGCTCTAGACAGAAACCCTGAGGAAATCGTCACGGAGATAGAATGATGGAAAGAAGTTCTCCCGCCCCGCTACCCACCTCCACACACACACACTAGCAGCCCTGTTCGACAAACAAAAACGTTATTAAAGGGTATCAGTGGTGAACTTGTCTATGCCAGACGGAAGCAGTCTGATCATGGACATGAAGTGTGACCCCCAAGCCGCTGGTGTTGTTGTTCTACTCGTTCTAACTCTATGCAACGTGATGCAGCTGGAGACAGGAAGGGGAGAAGATGCTGGAAGCAGAAAGGAGGGCTTCTTTTTTCCACTGTGACACGTTTAACGGGGCTCTTCCTGTTTTTCTGTAGCCATTGTGATTACGCGACCAGGCGCTGTGCGGCCAGCTCCTCCCCTTCATCTCGGTTCTCGTTGATCTCGGCGAGCGTGCGCACGAAGCGGGTCCACTCATCAGCTTTGGGCACGCAGATTTGCTGGAGAGGAATTCAGGTGGGGTATTAGAGAGTTCCTATTCCTAACCATTGATTCAGACTGGTTCTGGCTACATTTGAATGTAGACGTGTTTTACACAGGGTAAGTTGTGAGTTGGGTAGAAGGATGAGAACTGTGGGCGTAATGGGAGTTTATGGAGGGACAAACGTCTCACCTCTCCCACGTCGTAGACGAGCACCTGTCCGTCTGAGTCTCCGGTGGCGATCTCTCTCCCAGAGTGAGCCCAACGCACACGGTTCAGCGCTGGAGACCCCTCTACACACACACTGGCACTGGGGACCTACACACACACACACACTGTTACATGCAGTGTACACTAAGCATAACTATACACTCTGCTAGGAACATGGCCTTGAGTGAATACAGTACATTGGCAGCACAAACATCACATATCAAATATTATTAGAAAGTGTGTGTGTGTGTGCGCGTGCTACCTCTGTGTCGTTGTTGAGGTTCCACAGGTCCAAGTGTCCAGCTCCGTCCACACAGGCAAACAGGGCGGGGTGTGTGGGAGACCACATGACGTCATACACATAGTCATTACTGTCCTCAAACGAGTACAGGGGACGGGTGCTCTGTGGGAGTGGAGGGAGAGGGAGAAAGTGAGGGAGAGAGAGAGAGGTAGGACTGTATGTAGCTGTTTTGGCTAAATGTGAATTTGTCTAATGTGAATGTCAACTGTGAGAGTGAGTGAGTGAGTGAGTGTGTGTTACCTTGGTAGTCCAAAGCTTGACGGTCCAGTCGAAGGAAGCAGAGATGAACAGATGAGAGAAGTCGACAGGTCCCCCAGCACTGTGACAGCTCAGCCCAGTCACTGGTCCATGATGGCCCTCAAATACCTCACTGATACCCGCCTTACTGGAAACACACACACGTTCAGTACACCCTCCCTCGCACTGCCAAGCAGCGCCATTTTTGACAGTGACACACACACACACCTCCCATGGCGACAGGCTGTGTAGACAGAGCCATCTTCACTTCCCACCACAAAGTTATTGACATCCCCCAGAGGAAAGGCCATGGAGGTGACGGCCACCGCCTTGCTCTGTTTGAACACCAGCTCCAAACTGTCCTGTAGCACACACACAGACACACACACACCTTTAACACCAGTTTCAGATTCTCCTCATTCAGATGTAGTTTTTGTTACGGGAGCATTCAGTCCTCAGGCGCTGGTACCTGAGGCTGGGACAGCATGTCTAGGCTCCAGGAGCACATCTTGCCGTCGGTGGAGATGCTGATGAGGTTGTGAGCATTCTGGGTTCCCACCACGTTCACACAGTACACAGGGTGCTGCAGGGGAACAGGTCCACCATGGACCCACAAATTACTAAACAACATGAGACACAGGTCTCTAACAGTCGATGAGTGTGTGTGTGTGTGTGTGGGAGTGGTGTGAGTGAGTGAGTGAGAGAGAGAGAGAGAGAGAGAGAGAGAGAGAGAGAGAGAGAGAGAGAGAGAGAGAGAGAGAGAGAGAGAGAGAGAGAGAGAGAGAGAGAGAGAGAGAGAGAGTGTTACCGTGTGTGCAGCTGCAGACAGTGGGGTCCTCTGTACAGGAGTGCGTTTGTTGCTCCTGTTGTCCCATAGGACGATCTGTCCGGAGTAAGTCCCGCCCACCACCAGGTTAGGGTGGAACCTGGCGAAGGCTGCTGACATCACAGCTGACTGGAGGAAGAGGCCAGACATATGGAGATGACACACTGCCCTCACACACATGGGAACGACCACACTCAATCCCATGCACAGCTTTAACGGGAACATATTTTCTGTTCTTTTATGCATGCCTGAACATATATACCATGTATGTCTGTGTGTCTACCTGGCAATGAAAGGTGTACTCTGGTGTAGTTTTCTTGTACTTCATGTTCCACACCAGAGCCACTCCATCAGGCTCATGGGGAGCATCCTCGTTGTTGTTGTAGGACGCCACCAGCAGCTCTGGGTACTGAGACAGACCAGGGTCAAACTGGGCTCAGATGGGGTTCAGATGAGTCAAACGGGGGTCCGACAGGGGTCAGGGCCTCGCTGCCTTACCTGAGGGGACCAGTCCAGACAGGTGACCACTCGGTTCTTGGACCAACGCTCATCTGAGAACTGCCTGTTGAGAGACAGCTTAGCCCCCGCCTGCATCTCACTGGGGGAGGGAGGGAGGGAGGGAGGGAAGGAGGGGGAAGTGTGGAGGTCATTAAATATATCTGCTGCTCCAGTCTGTGTGTGTCGTGTCCTTGAGTGAGAGCCTCACCCCTCCCTGTCCTCCAGGTCTTTCCCGCTGTAGTCGAAGCAAACGTCCACGCGCTCAGAGAGGGCGCGCTCCACGATCCGGCTCCCTCGCTCGAAAAACGACATGAACTCTTCAGAGTGAAGAAGCTGCATCTTTTCTTCCTCTGTCAACTCCTGAGGAGGAGCTGTTAGACACACACACACACACAGAACACAGTTTGAGGTAAGGCGTAAGGTCGAAAGGGAGAGTCCCACTACTGGTCGGTCATCCGACAGGAAGCAGAGTGTAAAAGTGTAAATGTGACGAGCTCTTACCCTCCTCCTCCTGCTCTCCTTGTTCTCCTTTTTCCTCCGGACTCTCCTCAGCTGGTGCCACTACAGCCATCTCCTCTTCGTCCTCTTCTTCTGCCACACAACACACACACACACACAGTAAGGGACAGAATTGATTGAACCATTGAACTGAAACTGTGGGTATGTGACTGTGTTTTAGATTACAGAAAGCATGTTTACCTGCTTTGGCCTGGGAGTGTGAGAGCGTTTGGGTGGGTGTCTGAGTCTCCTTGGAGTAAGAGACCATCTCTTTTGGAGGAAAGTCCACCTGGGTCACCTTTGCCATACCCAGCCTGACAGAACCCCGCCTGCTCAGACACACACAGAGTTTGAGAGAGGCTTACACACACGACAAGAGACACACTTACATCCTCAATCACAGCACCACTAGAAAAGATAGATGCAAAAACATGCAATAATCCCACAGTAAAATAAGAGAATGCTGTCCCTGTATTAGACCGGAAAGGGCAGCAGGGGGAGGAAGGGGAGGAGGAGGAGAAGTACCCCAGTAGCTCAGAGTCGGAGTGGAGCTGGAGAGTAGAAGGGTCAGGATCCCAGTGCAACGTCCTGATACAGCCACTCACCAGAGGGCGTTAGTCACGTGGAGGGAGGAAGGGAGAGGAAGAGCAAGAGCAAGAGAGAGGGAGAGAGGGAGAAAAGGAGGGAGACAGAAAGAAAGAGAGAGAAATAGAGAAAGGTGGGAGTGTTAATTAAAAAGGTAGAACAGCAGCAGGCAGTAGACCGCACAGTGGCGACCAGGAAGAATTGCTATAACATACATACAACACACTTTGCATGCAGGCATGCCGGTGACCTTTCACACACACAAACAATATGGATATACCGGCGAAAAAAAATTGAGCATGGCACACCTTGGTCCGGCATTTCCATCTCCAGAGTCCTGGCTTCCTGTCTCGCTGCCCACTGACTTGTTGGAAGGGGACATGGGGGCGGGGACTAAGTAGTGAAACAGACAGGTGTCCTCTGTTACTACTCTCAGAGGCTCGGCTGTGGGGGTGTGGTCCACAGTGTGTGCATGCCAGTGTGTGAAAGAGGGTTGATGTAAAAATTTGAGGCAAAAAAAACAAAAAACAAAAAGGGGGTCAAAACAAGGGAAGAAGAAAGGGAGGAAGAAAAGAGAAGACAGACAGGGGGTCAATGGAAAGCATGCTTACGGTGTCATGCAAAAGAACCAGCAGTATAAACACAGGGCCGTAAAAACAGAGGGTCATAAAAACGGTTAGAGGATATGTGAAAATAATGTTAGGTATATGATTAGAAAACAAGGCAACAGTCTCGGAAGGGCAAGGGTTAAGCAGATCACCATTAGATTAGACTTTATTTGTCATTGTGCAGTAAAATCATACAACGAAATGTTGTATGGTTTTACTGCACAATGAAAAATAAATGCAACCATGCAATGTTGACTTTTGTTGGGTTATTTTCACTGGAATGGGGAAAACTTGAGACGTGAGAGTGGAAATGGCAGAAGGTGTGTGTGTGTGTGTGTGTGTGTGTGTTCACCATTGGGAGTATCAGGGGTGATACCCATGCTCTGAAGCAGAGCCTCTGCATCTCTTCTCTTCTTCTCCAAGTCAGAGTCTTCTTGAGGTGCTGCTGACCCACCCCCACCCCCCTCCCCTCCACGCTTGGAATCCCCCTGTAAGGCACAAAAGAACCCTGAATAATAGTAACCAAGCCTTAACGGTGCATGTAATCTTTCCTCTTTTGACTCACATCCTTCTTTTTCTTCTCCTCTTCTTTTCTCTTCTTCTCCTCTCTGATCTGAGCAAGACGCTGTTTCTTCCTCTCCAGCTCAGCTTTCAGCTCACTCTTGTCCGACATGCTGCAGGAGGGTGACATGCAAGTCACATTTCGGTTATTTCAGGACTCCAATAGCTGTTCTTAACAAATAGGTAGTTGATGAGCTATTTTACAACTTGTGAAAAGAGTCAGATATCTGATACTGCAGCCATGGCTAGCTGATAGTTCTTAGTACATAAGTAGTTTTGATTACAGGGAGAATACGACAAATACGTCGGTAGCTAGAGGCAGTATCACATTGGTACCATGTGAACCCAACACAAATGGACTACAGTATTGTCCTTGTCTGGTGATGAAGGCAAGATTTAGCTCATCATGCAATATTACATCACTTGTACTAACCAGAACGTAATCGATGTTTTACAGTTAACACTTCTCACGTAACAAAATCAACACTGTGTGGAAAGCATTGTCTGGTAAGGATATGGTATGTTATAACTTGCTAGTTGTCATGTTATAACGTTAGCTAGTTAGCTTCAATACAGTATCGAGTAGATTATCTTGTGTAGCCAGTAACTACATAATTGAATTACTTTCAGACAAAATTCGTTTGTCATAATATCAGTTATTGAGCTAGAAAATGATGAACAAACCAACCTAAATCCGCTGTGCTGGTGGTCGCTGACAGCTGGAACTAGAACACTGATGTGACTATAGTCTATAGTCTACTAGACTAGCTATAATCTAACGCCGCTATCTGCACTGAGCAAGCTAGCGACATATCGTTGGTTTAGCAAATATGAATGCACACTTACCTGATTGTGGGATTTTTGATCCACTAATAGTGCAGTTCGCAAACTATATATAGATTACTAGCAAACTATCAAGGTAAATTAGCTGGTTGATAGCTACAGAGTGGAATGTGAGACTCCACTCCCTGACAGTTCGCTAAGCTATGAGCCGATGATGTCACACTGTGTAACCGTCAATGAAGCAGCCGGCCTGTCCTTTTAGCTGATCTGTGTCAAGTTTGACGATATTCTTCCACATTGGAACATAATGAGTTTTGAGTACGAAACTGACTCCAGGCCTGTGGTCTGCACAAACAGAGAACTCGGATGGAAGGAAAGACAGGAGGACAATAGGGATTTTTGGATCGCATTACCAATGTCATATTTTACCACTAGATGGAGCTAATAGCTCATAAATGCAACGGTAAGGGATAATAATTTGTGTGCAGCGAGACGAGGTTGTTTCTGTCAGAGGCTTGGGGAAATTGCATTGTCGTGAATTAGGCCTAACAGGCGTTTTCACCCCCCCCCCCACACACACACAATAAATAAAGAATAGAATAGGTAAACAAATAAACGGAATAAATAAATAGTACACAGCCTAATTACACAGCTGTACTATAACAAAGGGTTAATTGGTGACAAACAGGGCCACTAGTTGTTTTCCACGTGTTGTCTTGCATCCCACACATAATGTCAAAGTGTGCTATGAGTAGGCCTATAATCAGTAAATACTAACACTGGGACTTGGTGTAACTGTGCAAGAACAAACATAATTCACATAAAAGCTCATATCTGGCTTGATGCAACATCATTAGTAGTTAATTATTGTATCTAACATGTTACAGTTAAGACCATTCTCAAAATGGCCGCCACTGTGCCTGCTACTGTAATGGCCTGCTCTGGGACATTCAGTGCTCATGGAATGCACTGGCTCTGGCTTTCATCTGATGGCTGCAGCCATCACAATCACTCTGTCTACATAATGGAGGTCAGGAATGGTTTATTCCCCCTCTCTCTCTCTCTCTCTCTCTCTCTCTCTCTCTCTCTCTGTCTCTCTCTCTCTCTCTCTCTCTCTCTCTCTCTCTCTCTCTCTCTCTCTCTCTCTCTCTCTCTTTCTATCTACCTATATGTGCTTCATCTACAGTAGTAGTGTTCCCTTGTGCCTGAAAAGGTGATGGCTGTTACCATGGAAACCGCAAGTCTTAAAATTCTAGTTAGGTACTCTGGGCAGGTGCACATAGTATGTGATTTTCAGTTTTACTGCTGGTTTCCTGATGCAATCCTAACTGCTACTGTACTGAGAGGAGAAAGAACTCTGCCCCCGCCCCTGAGTGTGTTTTTTCATGAATTTCATTTTTATGCTTTGCACCAAATTGGGAATAAATTGGTGTTTGTAGCCTATCTCTGTCCTGTTTATTCTGTAAAACTGTAAATTGATAAACCCAATGAAAAAATCCTGTAAATCCAATAAAATTCAAACAAGGACACTCAATATAAATTTAATTCGATAAAAATAATTAATTGGATATCCTATGTAACAAGTTTCTGTCAGTGTAAATAAAACCAGTGGTCGGGTTGTACATTGCATACAGTTGAAAATGACCAAGGTTTGACATTTTATTATGAACAATGGAACCTCCGTATCCCCCCCCAAAAAAACATTTCAAACAACGTCGGTCTATTGTTACATTCCAGCATAAGGCGGCTAGAGACGAACTTTCGGCCATTTTTGGGGTGTCTCTTCATTGTTTTGTCTACTAAGATGCCTCTACGACTGGTCTAAGGTCTGTGTTTAGCAAGCTTCCTTTAATGAGGACGATTGCGATTTGGGGTATGTAAAGTGATCCTAGATCAGTGTCCACGGCTGATTTCGCATCCCTGTAACGAGCTAGGTGCGCGCCAACCTCGCGATAGCCGCTTCCAGAATCAAAGCCCCGCTCGCGAACTGATGCTGACAGACGCGCGGTCATCATGCAAAGGTTACATACTGCTAGATTCAGCGAAGTACACGAAGAAGGCGCAGTGCAGAATTAGCTATCTAAAAATACGAAATTTGTGTACAAAAATGCACAAAAACGACACCGTCGTGGCTCTGTAGCAGGTGTCACACGATGGATGCATGTTTGGCACATCGGATTTTCACTGACGTTGGTGTGTGTGCTCGCTCCACTCGACAGTAAAGTGGCTTCATGAGTGTCCAAAGTAACAGTGGAAGTGGTGGAAGTTTGGAGGCGACGCCATCTTGGTCGCAGCTCTCCTCGTCCCCAACGATTTCTCAACAACATACAACGGCGACCGTCAAGACCAAGGAAGGTAGCTAGCCAATCCATTAAATGGCATTACTCCTCCAAGTGTGTTTAATGGAGAAGTGGAAAATGTAGCTCGCTTAACCATGTCTGACTAGTTCAAGGGAACGTGATGTCAAGTTCAACTGATCTGATGGCGTGAATTGGAAGCCAAAAGCTGTCAGCTGTCAGCAGCCACAGTCACAAGCTAGCTGGCTAAAGCTAGCGTTGGAGTGCACATACCAAAGAGAAACATGGCTTAAATTATCCCTTCTAGCTAACTAGACGGGAAGAGGACGAAAGCTAGGATACGTTTTCGTCCCTCTGCCTGCTTGGATGTCAGATGGTGTTTTGGGGCTCCTTCCATGTCACATTGTAAACATGAACACACAAGATTTGATGATTGATTGAAACAATAATATAACAACGCCTGCTTTTGGAATTGCCCTTTATGCGCCATCATTATGGACTTTTATCTTGCATTGAGATCGGTATTTCATTTTTATATTATTAGCATACTGGATAGCGCTAAATGGAAGACCACATCGCCGAGAATCGAATGATTATCATTTGCAAAGCTAGGTAGCAATAGCTTTTATCAAGTTACTTTTCACACCGTTTCCAAGCTGTCAAATACGACAACAGATGACACAACAGTAGCTTTGTTTATTCATAGACTATATACCTGTTATGTCAGTTAAATCTCCTCATGGTCAGGTGTAGCTTGTTGACTCTGGTTTATGATGAATCGCTTTCCCAATATCATCTTGAAAATGCATTTCCTAACCGTCAGGTATCTCCTTCCTGTCCTTAAGTTACCCCATCAGACAAACGGCCATTTGCATGTTAGCCAAAGGGATAGAATGCCGACAGAAATGTTATCCGGAAATGCCTGCTAGGAAATGGGCACGTACACACACACAGGGTCACCTGGAAGAGTTTTGGAGCACTATCTTTGGTTTCAATTGTATTTAAAAAATAGACGTTAATGTTGCACAGTGACAATCGGTCAAATGTTGTGTGTGAATATGTCTATATTTCAGTCTGTAGTGGTGTGGAGTATTATAACCCATAGTCTGACCTTTTTGAATGTAGGTTCTTAGTCAAACCTACCCAATGATTTGGTATAATCAGATTAACTGACTGTCGGCATGATTGGCAGGCCCCATGGAGGAACTCCACAGCCTGGACCCCCGCAGACAGGAGCTTCTGGAGGCAAGGTTCATGGGAGCGGTCAGTGGAAACACAGGAGGCAGCACTGGGAGTGCCAGTGGAGGAGCTAAGGTCAGGCTGTAACATACGCATTGAGAAAAAGGCACAGCCATTTTGTGCTCCCAGTTTGCTGTACTTGCAGGCCATTCTATAGCTCCTCTATTAGTATTTACTGCTGTGTTTGCTGGGTTGTGCCATAGCTTTCAATGCTCACATATGTTTGCGTCTGTTGTTTCTGTGTTCAGGGCCTGGCCAACGAGTGCTCCAACCACAGCTATGGCAGTCTGGGTTCCTCCAGTGACAAAGAGTCAGAGGTAACACATACACACACTGGCCTAGTTTTGATGTGCAGATGTCACAGATTCCCAGGTGGTCTTTTGCCTGGGTAAAGGGGAAAAAGTTTCAGTTTTGGAGTTGTAGTAAGATGGAGTAAAGATATGTGTATGCACCATTTCCATGTGTGCATTTGAGAGAAATGGATGACCTCCTTGCGTTCAGATATCAAATCCTCCTTGAACCGTATGAGGTTGCTACCAGCTGCTACCTGGGCAGAGGAAAGATTGTGGACAGAGAAAAGTGGATTTGACATCTGTTTGTTATGAGAGGCCATGTTGTCATGTTGTAGCCTTTTAGCTGCTAGAACAATTGTATCAGGGAGCAGAATGATATTACCTTCGTCCTTGCATGTCACGCCTCTCTCTTTGGCTCTTAATTTTCTCTCTTTTTCTGTCTTTGTCTCTTTCCCTATATCCCCCTCTCTCTCCCTCTAGAACTCTGATTTGAAGAGAGGGAGTTCTCCTGCCTACTCAGTACGTACTCTTATTTCCCGCTGTTCAGCCCTTCTGCTCGTTAACTGTAACCATCAAATGTGAAATGTGTCAGAACCACCAGACGCATTACACAGAACAACTGTATAACAGCACTGTTACCCCTGTCCGTCTCTCCTACAGACCCCAGAGAAGAAGCACTCTGAATCATCCAGAGGAAGGAAGAGGAAAGCTGACACCCAATCAGAGAGCAGCCAAGGTTGGACCGCTTGGATTTTGGACTGGGTTTAGAACCATAGGCACCAGAATCATTGTCGTGTGTGATAAACCAAACACAAAAATACTTGTAAAGGGTTTAGGCAAACTTCTTTGCTGAGTGCTCTTCCCTGTCATTTAGGGAAGACTTCCACACGTGGACCGAAGATCAGTGACTACTTTGACGTGAGTGCTCCAGAACTCGGCCGGTCGCTCTGATGACGATAGTTGATGATATCACACCCTGTTTCCAACACTGCTTCTTCCTGTGTGTAGCTCCAGGCAGGGAATGGTTCCAGCCCCGTGAGGGGTCTGCTACCTGCCCTCCGCTCCCCTCAGAACTCACACTCTCACTCTGCTCCTGGGTCTATCGTAAGTACGCGCATGCATGCACATAAAATCAATGACCCAAGGACATGACCTTACATTTATTCCTGTCTGGCTGCAGGTCAGACAGAACAGCTCTTCTCCAACCAGTCTGAGTTTTGGAGAACATCTGATGAACCCCAAAGCCTCCTCCAGCAAATGTGTACAGGTGGGTAACACACACGCACACACACACACACACACACACACACACAGTCTCAAGGTTACACCTCTTCTGTTGATCTGTCTTTCATGAAGTGTCTCCTTCTCTGAGTAGACTGAGCTGACCGGTCTGAAACTGGCAGCTCTGGAGAGCAACAAGAGTCTGGACCTGGAGAAGAAGGAGGGGCGCATTGATGACCTGCTCAGGGTGCGTGTGTGTCACGTTGTGTAATGGCCCCCTAATGGTACCTATTCATCTTCGGAGCACCTTGTTTGACGTGCGTCTCTCTCCTGAAGGCTAACTGTGATCTCAGAAGGCAGATCGACGAGCAGCAAAAACTACTAGAGAAGTACAAGGAGAGACTCAACAAGTGCATCACTATGAGCAAGAAACTCCTCATAGAGAAGGTAGAGTATGTGTGTGTGAGACAGAGAGAGTGGTCCTATGCATATGCTTTTTACATGCAGGTGTATGTAACGTGTGTGTGTGTGTGTTGTGTTTACAGAGCACCCAGGAGAAGCAGTCTTGTCGTGAGAAGAGCATGCAGGATCGTCTCAGGCTGGGTCACTTCACCACTGTCCGACATGGAGCCTCCTACACTGAGCAGTGGACTGACGGCTACGCATTCCAGAACCTGGTCAAGTAAGAACGCGCACACACACACACCGTCTCATGCATGCACACACACACATATTTGGGAGCAGAGTGCTCAAATACTTTTGCCATATGTTTGATCTTATTTCAGTTATTGGTCACTGTCCTGTTTGATGTGCATGACATGCTTGTTGTGGGTTTGTCTCCAGGCAACAAGAGGGTATTAACCAACAGAGAGAGGACATTGAGCGTCAGAGGAAGCTGCTTGCCAAGAGAAAGCCCCCCAACCCCTCCTCCTCCCCTTCACTCTCCCTAGCAACCACATCTGAACCCAAGCAACGCAAAGCCAAGGTTGTCAACGGCAACGACCCCGACCCCTTCCTCAAACCCTCCCTGCCCCAACTGTAAGTAGGCTACCCAAACATGGACACACACAGACACACACCTTACACCGATGGGGTGATAAGCTGGCGACGGACGCAGATCGCTCAGTGGTATTTTAGGTCTGGCACACTCTCACGCAGATGCTGTTGTTGTTTCCCCGTGCCAGGCTGACTCTGGCCGAGTATCATGAGCAGGAGGAGATCTTCAAGCTGAGGCTGGGACACCTGAAGAAGGTCAGTGTGGAGGACATCCATCTCACCCCTGTACGGGGTCCTCAGGAGCCTTGCTCTTCAGCTCTTGGGGGGGGGGGGGGGGCGAGCATTGTTCTGGAACGGTGTCTTCACCTCTTCTGTGTGCGCGTGCAGGAGGAGGCTGAGATCCAGGCAGAGCTGGAGAGGCTGGAGCGAGTGAGGAACCTGCACATCAGAGAGCTGAAGAGGATCAACAACGAGGACAGCTCCTCGTGAGTAGACACTCCCACCGTCACGGTCCGTGTTGCTGAGGGCCTGGTAGATGTGATGGGCGATGGGACAGCTGGGTCTGACCTATCACTGCCTCCCCCAGGTTTAAGGAGCACCCCACTCTGAATGAGAGATACCTGCTGCTTCACCTGCTGGGCAGGGGGGGCTTCAGTGAGGTCTACAAGGTAACACTGTGTGTGTGCTGGTTTATCATGATCATAATTGTTGGTTAAGATGGGGTGAGTAATGTGTGTGTGTGTCCTCAGGCCTTTGACCTGTTCGAGCAGCGCTACGCAGCCGTTAAAATCCACCAGCTCAACAAGAACTGGAGAGAGGAGAAGAAAGAGAACTACCACAAGTAGGTCTCATCTGATTCATCTGACAGCACACACACACACCATGGTTTCCTGTCTGTGTTGTCGTGGTAATATGTGTTTCCTGTCTTTAGGCATGCATGTAGGGAGTACCGGATACACAAGCAGCTGGACCATCCCAGAATAGTCAAGCTCTATGACTACTTCTCACTGGATACAGACACGTGAGTCATCCTGTGATCCCTGGTCATCGTGCTGCCAGTCACACAACCAGTCTGAACATGCACCTCCTCTCAGTAGAAGCTACACAGCACACTCAAATGTAATGTCTTTCTCTCTCTCTCTCTCTCTCTCTCTCTCTCTCCACGCCCTTCTGTGTTTCCTTCCCTCAGATTCTGTACGGTTCTGGAGTTCTGTGAGGGGAACGACCTGGACTTCTACCTGAAGCAGAACAAGCTGATGTCAGAGAAAGAAGCGCGTTCCATCGTCATGCAGATCGTCAATGCCCTCCGATACCTGAACGAGATCAAACCTCCCATCATCCACTATGACCTGAAACCAGGTAGGCAGCTCAACACACACACACACACTCCTCTGTGTGGAAGCAGACACTGCCTCACACACAGACAAATGTCTAACTCTTCTGTATATTTAGGGAACATCTTACTGGTGGACGGGACTGCCTGTGGTGAGATCAAGATCACAGACTTTGGCCTGTCTAAGATCATGGACGATGATAACTATGGAGTAGACGGAATGGACCTCACATCTCAGGGGGCTGGAACCTACTGGTGAGACACACACATACACACACACTCACATACCCTAATGGAGGTGGAGTATTGTTGGATTGTTTGATTATGTTAATTTTGGTCAGACACCTGCAAAGATGTATCAGAAGTCGTCTGATGTGTGTGTCAGGTATCTTCCTCCCGAGTGTTTTGTGGTGGGGAAGGAGCCTCCTAAGATCTCCAACAAGGTGGATGTGTGGTCTGTAGGAGTCATCTTCTTCCAGTGTCTGTACGGACGCAAGGTAAACACCCATCTACAAGGCTAGCATGGGGCTTCCGAGGACCGGCTTTCGGCTTAGTTCACTAACTGTGTGCGCACGTGTGTGTTTTCTCTCCAGCCCTTTGGTCATAACCAGTCCCAACAGGACATCCTCCAGGAGAACACCATCCTTAAAGCCACCGAGGTCCAGTTCCCTGCAAAACCCCAGGCCAGCACTGAGGCCAAGGTAAGTCTCTCTGCCTCTCTACCTCCAGTGAGGTCACACTAACAAACACGCACATGCAAGCCGTGCTTGGAATGCTGACTAATCGAGTGTCCTCTCTGTGCTCAGGCGTTTATCCGGCGCTGTCTGGCCTATCGTAAGGAGGACAGGTTTGATGTTCACCAGCTGGGGGCTGACGCCTACCTGCTCCCTCACATGAGACGCTCCAACTCCTCCGGCTCCCTACAGACCGCCTCCTCCTCCTCATCTCTCTCCACTTTCTGACTGGCTGACCGACATGACTGACGGGCCCCCTGGCAAATCCCACGGCAGGACTGATCCTACTACAGGAAACGTGCTCACTGTATCAAAGAGCTTTTCCAAACGGATCAGAACTGGTGGCTGGATGGAACTGGGAAGCGATAGTGAAATGGAGAGGTGGATATAATGGAGGCTCCTGGTGAAGATGTAGCACAGCCCTGTTGTAAGGAAGAGAATGAAAAGTAGATACAGAATGATAGAGGGAGCTAGAGAAAAGGGGGAGGGAGGTAGGGAGAGAGAGGAGTGATGAAAGTGAAGGAGTATTGTCTTGAGAGTGGGGACAGTCAGTGGAGATGCACCACACTGCTGGCTTGTGCTGGACTGGCCTCCCATTGGTGGAGAGGATCTCTAAACAGGAAGCCGGTGTTTATTTGTCCCTCCTCCAGAGACTCAGCAGTAGCAGCCTATCTGCTGATAACGGGGGTCTTCCTTCCACCCCCAAAGAGTTATGGACATGACTCCACCTAGTCTCCGAGGCTAGGTGGAAGCCTGGCCATGGTGTCTACCTGGGAACAGAACTGACACAAGGCCTCTCCACAGCTCTAGATAAGCTCAGTAATGTGAACCCTATCATGGGACATTCCCACTGACCAAGACAAAGCTGCTGGACTAAATAGCACTTCCTAATCCAAGATCCTGATCGATTTGGTTTCATGGACATAAAGTAGTCCAGGATTATTGTTCATCTTTTGAGTCTCAGAACCAGAGGCATGTAATGTTCCCCCTGTTTTCAGTTCTTCAAGACGTAGCTAGTTGAGAATGGCGTTGTGCCCAAGGGTGTGGCTCAAGGTGTTTGGACAGTGTGAGGATGATGGTATGGGTGCTGGGTGCTTTGCTACGGTCAGAATGAAGAGCAGTGTTATCATCACAATGTTGTCACCAAATACAGTTTGTTGTCTGCCTGGATTAGTAAAGGTCAAATGAACATGAGGATCAACTATATTAACAACCGGACTCCTCTGCTGGAACTAAATAACTCACTAATCAGAGGTCTGTTTTCTACTGAACATCTTCGCTTGGTCAGCCTTCAGACTGAACAGCTGCACCTGGTCAAACTTCAAACCTGTTTTTCTTCTGAAGGGAAAACTGTAAAAATAGAACATGTCAGACAATACATACTAGATTTTTTCTTTCTTCAAAGCTTTGGATGCTCATCTTGCATCCCAGATTAACTAGACTGGGCAGAAGTTTTCCTTTCCAAGCTATGCTGTTGGCAACAAAGGCAGAAACCTTCCCCAGCTGAGCTGCACAGTGACTCAACATGCCCATCCTATCATTCTCTTCAAGGTCGGACCTTCTCCGACATTAGAATCTCTAGGTAGAAAACGGAAGTTAACATTGTCCATTTGCGCATGTTCAGACCATCAGAACCTTGGTTTCTCACCTTTATTTGTTCATTTGTGTTCTGAAATGTGTTTTTATTTTGCTGCTATAAACAACGCTTTTAGTTTGTGAAGCTGGTATTTTAAGCTGAGGGTATGCGTACTTAAGACCTGTGATGAAGTACTCTCCCTAGGGTCATCTCCGAAGTGTATACTTCCTGTTCTTTGAGAAATAATGATGATCCTACCAGAGGGATCCCTTCAATTCATAATGTATTTGAGCGCATCAATGTTTTTGCAGTTGTCTTGAAAATATTTTAAGAGCAACTGTCAATGTATGGAGCAACGCCCCCATGTACTGTATGAAGAAGATAAAATATTTGAATGACATGAATGGTACAGGGAATTAATTAAATGTCATGCGGAGAGAGGAAGCATTCTGTGATGGTAGACCTAAGGCGATAGCCATGGTGAACCCAGTGGTTGGTGTGCTCCTTCTCCACTTGACCTTAGCTCTGTGATGGGGTACGTTTGATACCACAAGCATGAAGTCTTAATCCAACCCACCCACCTAGGTGTAAGCCTGGTCACAGACATAGTATCACAAGCAGAACAGTCACCTTGGTATCAACACCACAGCAGACAGACCACAGACATGAAAGGAACAAAGTCTCTGCTCATGGGTTTTCTGCTCCTTATACTCCTGATTGAAGTGAGACCGGTTAGTGAAAGCGACAGCCTGTACAGTCTCAGCCTGTTTCACTGAGCTTTGTGAGCTAAACGTTTGGGGGGCCAGTGAGCAGACCCTTGCAGTTCAGTGTTCCTAGTTTTCTCTGTGTGAGCCTAGTTGTGCTGAACACAGCCGTACTAAATGGGCTTAGTAGCAAGTGCATAGCAGGTAGAGCACAGCTGAGTAGCGACTGCTGGTGACGCCACCATGAAGACAGGTTCAGGTGCTGTCTCTGAACTGAGTTCAGATGGCATGGCTTCGAGGCAACGTCAGGTCCTGTCATTCATATGCAATAAAGATTGCCTTACAAGTCCTACCCTGAAGTGTGTGAAGTTTCTTTTGTTGCTGTTGTCACATCAAACACATCAGCAAAACATCTCATGTTGGAGCTTGTTTTATTTAGTGTTTAAATATTACTGAATATTCTTAAACACAAGATAAATGAAAATGAAATTATGACAAAAAAGGCTGACACTGTTGACACCCATTAAAGGAGCTATACAAGGCCATGGAGTCCATGGAATGAAGAGCGTGTGGAGAATGTGTTAACAGGCCATACAGGAATCTGCTGTTTCAGGTTCCAGGGTCCGTATGGACCAGTGCTGTGATCGCCATCTCCTTCCTGGTCTGTCTCAGGCCTTTCCTACTCTTAATCACCCTCTTCTCCCTCTCACTAACTTTTTCACTCTCTTCCTCCCCCTTCCCTCTCCTCCTCTCCTCCCCCTTCTCCCTCTCCTCCTCACTCTGCTTCCCCCTCTCATCCTCCCTCTCACTACCCTGACTTCTCCCCTTCTTTTCTCTCCCCCTCCCTTTACCCTTCTCTCTACCCTTCCTCCTAACCCATTCCTCCATCTCACTCCCCCTCTCCTCCCTCCTAAATCCACTCCCAGCTGTGGAGCTTCCTGAGCAGGAGTCAGTGGCCCCCTGGGAAGGTCTCTGGGAGTCTTTGTGTCTGGGGTGGGACGAGAGCTGATGGGGAGGAAAAGAAAACATGAATGAAACACTTGATGATAAATGTGTGGGTGTGTACGATGGGGAGAGGGAACACTTACTTTCCTTATCCCTGAGATTGTGGTGAAAGCGCCATGGTTGGGCTCACACCTGAAATACCTGTAACCATGGATACTGCCATTGTTCTCTCCACCTAAGGACCAACGGGATAGGGTATCACTGTCCCAGTCCAATCTTATATAGATAATGAGGTCACACACACACACACACTTACAGGGTGTATCCAGTTCCACTCCAATGTAGACCTCTGTAGAGTCAGTGTTCTGTAAAGGTCCTATAAACCTCACAACTCCTCTCCTTTTCTCTTTACCCCTCTGTCTTTTCTCATCTCCCCTCCGGTCGCGTAGTGTCACACGATCATTCACCTGGAGACGATTTATTCGCCTGACACACACACATGCACAGGTAAACATTCATGCATTTCCAAAGAAAAACGTATGTGTACTGAAATGTAGGGCTGGATCAGTCGACTGTACGTTGTGGAGTTTGGATCCAGACCCTCTCGATAAAGTGCTGTGGCATCTTGCTCATCATTCTCCTTCCTCTCCATCTCCTCAACCTCTTTTCTCTCAGCTTCACATGAGGCACTCTGTCGCAGGACTGTCTTCTGCTTACAAACAGCATGTGAGGAGTACCTTTTTTTAAATTCTGGGTTTCATTCAGAGGAAGCTATGGCAGCATGCTCACCTTCAGAGCCTGAGCGTAACCCACTGTCTCTGGAGCCAAAGCAGGCAGAAGACCCTCTACTCTCCTCCTGACTGGAAGAAAAGGAGAAGATAAAGAAGAACCCAACACCTAAAAAAGATGAACCTGGCACAGTGTTATGTGACCAGACACTTGCCTGTCGCTTTAGACCACCCGTCATGCTCAGGGCCATGAGCGTCCCACTCTCTCCTCGGCTGGGGAGAGTGAGGCATGCTGGGTATCTCATTCTCCTCCACGCAGGGCAGAGAAGATGGCTGACAGAGAAGTCGTGATGTCAGCATTGCCATCAACAGCAATAGGTACGTTCGACTTCATGCAGCGCCAGCGGCGCTGACAGTTGACTGCAGCTGGCTGACTTGAAGCAGTGAATGCCATTGGCTGCTTCAAGTCAGCCGGCTGCAGACAAACACACCTAGTGACATCATCATGAAATACTCACACCACCCGTTCTGGTGGAGTGAGATCACACCCACCTGCCGCCTGCAAGGGGTAATGAGGGCACGAGGATGGGGAGTCCCAAGTCGGGGCAGACAGGGAGGTGTGGTGCTGGAGGACAGACTGCCCAGCCCGGAGCTGCAGCTATGGGAGGAGGTGCTGGGGGAGGAGCCTGACAGAGAGGGGAGGTAATGTGGGAGGGTGGGGGAGGTGGTCAAAGGGGGATATGGGAGGTGATACGTGGATGGGAGGAGACAAGGGAAAGGAGAGGGGGAGGGAGCACCAGGGGTTGGTGAAGAAAGTGGACCCACTGGACCAGCAGTGCTCAGAGAACACAGAACCCTCAGCTCCTCTATGTGGATTCGCTGGGCCTCCACTCTCCTATGCAGACTGCAGAGATCAAACCACACACATCACAAAAACACACATTGGCAAAAGTTGAATATCAACCAAAGCTAGGGTGACCACTTGTCCCGCTTTGCGTTGTACCCCACAGCATTTTCACCCCTTCTCCCGCACGTCGCATATTGAGAAAATGTCCCGCATTTTCATCAGTCTGTTGGTTTTTAATGATCATATTAAGAAGAAATTGTCAACACTACAACATAACCAGAAACTGTTATATAATCTATCTAACTTAATAAACAGCGCTGTTAAATATTGGAAAAGAAAAAAAATGTCGCAAAAATAGTAAACAAAATGCATACTGCATACTTTTGAAAGAATGCATACTTTTGCCTTTTTAAGAAAGCATTTTGTTTACTATTTTTGCGACATTTTATATAACAGTTTCTGGGTATGTTTTAGTGTGGGTAACATGTCCCACATTGACCCACACAAACTTAGTAATTGTCCCACAATTTGGTTTGTTTGATGGTGATCACCTTAACCAAAGCATGAGAGGTTAGTGGTTAATGGTTAACCTGAACATTAAGGTAGGACTGAGACCTCCGTCATGCTGATGGAAATGCAGAGCTCTTTAGATATGTAGTTACACAACTCTGGTTCTCACCGTTTATTCTCACGCAGTAGCTCCGCAATCCTCGAACACAGGTGCACGTTGCCCTTCCTTGCGCCACTTACGACGAACTGGACAGCCAACGACGCGATCTGCCTATCCTCCTCCATATCCCCGAGGTCTAAATTTTGAAGAGGTTTTGGCGTATGAGCAGAAGTCGTGCGGGAAGAACTATCAATAAGAAGAAATTAGTTGATTTTTTTTTTCAAATGACTACGACGCGGTGTGGAATGTCTTCCAGGTTTAGTCCTACCTGTCCTAGACGTGGTGCATGAGTCTGGATCCAACTCTAGCGACCTCGACTTGCTTCTGGCCTTGTCCCTGCCTTTCATCTCCATTTTCTTCTAGTTTAATTAAACTTAAATAACACTATATTTGCCTTGGGATTTGTTAGGCTACTACTCTTAGCCTATTGACAATTATGTTCCCAGTCAGGCTTTGCGCTTTGGTTGTCCCTGTTGTTAATTAACCGTACGTAACCTGTGCGTAAGCCAAATCGAGAAACACCCATGATTCGTGTTGGATCAGATGTTTTTGAATTAGGAGGAAAAAAAGTAAGGCCAACTATAACATTTAAGCTTAGCCCACCCAATTCTGCCCAGATCCAGATTTTTAAACGTTTAAACCTTAATACCTTGTTTAAAACGATTAGGCCAAGAGAAAACTATACACACAAAATAAGGTAAAATTCCATTGATTTTATTGCTGGTACATGTTAAGAGACGGTTGTTACACAGCGACATCTTGTGGCTGTAGGCCTACGGTATCAGTCTTCCGTTTCAGTCATGAATGACAATATTTGACTGTCTAGCCCTCAAGAACCCAGCCACAACTCTCAACTTGCCATCTTTAATGCCATCACCTAAGACTATAATCGAGTCACCATTGTGTAGTTTTGTCCTCTGTAGCGTGGTCATCTACTGACCACCATTCCCACACGGCAGAGAAAGGTGTTTGAAGTTGGTTCAGAATTATGGTGCATAGACATACAACGGGGACAAACATGCCTAATCATTTCATAACACAAATGTGGTGCAAAACAATGCAGATTCGTTCATAATAGAAACAATCATAAAGCCATTGAGCAAAATTAACATTGGAAGGTCTAAGATAATCTAATGGTTATGATCTACTACAAGTAGGTAGGTGTTATAAAATAAAATGGTAAAGCACAAGAAAAAAATGTTTTGATGAAAGAAAAGCCCCTATTTCATCTTATTCTCATCCCCTCTCTGTGTTGGCAAAGTGTGTAGGACCCAGACAGTAGTCAGTCACATGATGAAGACCACCTAGCCTATCCGCTGAGTGGGACAATAGGCTATCTTCAGCTATAGTTATAAAATTACTCAGTAAGAAACTCAAACTGTGCCGCATGTCGGATGACCCCATTGCCTCTTGAGTAGACCTGCCCTGTGTCCATCCTGGCTAAATAAATATGAGAGAGGAGGAGTCAAACAGAAAACCCAGAGGAAAAACACAGAGGGATACAACTGTATGTATAGTGTGTACTTCCTTCCTGTGTTACGAGGACGCTGCTGTCGTTTCCGTGGTGGCCGGTGACTCCGTGGTATCCGTGGGAACTGTTTCTGAGGCCACCGCTGGCTCTGTGGGGGTGTGGTGGCTGACCTCTGCACTGAGGTCACTAGAGGGCGCTGTTACAGTAACTGTGGAATCAGGTTTGGGAACTGAGGCGGCTGCTGCTGAGGGTAGTGTGACAGCTGACGGGGTGAAGGCTACCCCCTGTGGCAGGAGAGGGAGATGGGAAGGCAGTACGGTAGGCAGGGTGGGCAGAGGGGCCAGGCCAGGCAGGGTGGGCAGAGGAGCCAGACTAGGCAGGTTCAAGGGTGGGAGTGGGCCCAGCGGAGGGAAAGCTGAAGGGGAAGAGAAACAACTCTCAGATCCCATATACAAATCTCTCTCAGCAAACCACCAAATATAAATCACTGTGGCTCTACTGTCAGATTCTCGCTGTGTGCTTACCTGTAGTTCCAGGTGGGGGTAACCCACCGATGCCAGCTAGTGACATGGTGCTGAGGTCTGGTAGCGTGAAGTTGAGGTTGGGGAGGTTAGGCAGGGGGGGCAGGCCACCTGGGAGATGCATCAGACCTGACAACAAGAAACAGGAAGAGGGACATTTAACAATCTTCCCACAGGACTATAATGAGGATGAGCTGTCAACAGTACTAGGATGACCCCCCCCCCAGTTTAAAGACTGCCACATGACATGAAGAGTGACATATGACTGTATGAAGCCTCCACCTGGTAGCGTGGTGGCAGGGTTGAAGGTAGTCGATGCAGGGTTCAATGGGGTTAGGGGGTTGAGGGAGGGGCTGGTGGATGTGGTCAGCAGGGGAATGGTGGGGAGACCTGACAGAGAGAATAGAGATAGACAGGTCAGCATTCTAAAAAGACAAATGATCATATATTTGGTATCATTGTGATTTAACAGACAACTATTTATACTGGAGAAATGCGATACCTGTCTGAAGCTCACTTGGAATGGTGGACGGAGCTGAACTGATTGACAGGCCAGAAAGAGTATCTTCCAGGCCCGTGGGTACTGCAGGAGGAGGTGTTACAGCAGACAGCTGAACCTGAGGCAAAAAGAGAGGTTGTTAAAAACATTCATGAACCCCATTACCACAGCTTGACACATGCTGTGACTCGTATGCAATAATGGAGGGTTTCCATTAAAAGTGGGCACCAAAAACACAAAAGACAAGCTATCAGACAGCTAATATCTGTTCTAACGAAACATGTGGACAAATCATTCCAGAATGTTGAATTTACACAGTGGCTGACAGGATGTGTGTTGAGGGTGGACAGACCTCAGTGAATCCATCCTTCTGCGGGCTGACTGGCTCACTGGGAAGATGACCAGGGAAGCTGATCTTCTTCCCTTCCTCGAACGGCCTGGTGGGAATCCTGTGCAGATATCCGTACCCAATTCCACATCCCAGACTGCAGCAAGAAAGACATGGGTCAGGTATGGGTGATGGGTTGTGCGTGGGAATTTGTGTGTGTGTGCGCGCATGTGTAAATACCTGCCCTCCCCTGCCCAAGCACTGTTGGGTGTGATGACCACCTCTCTGCAATTGTCTGTATCAGTGTTGTACACATAGAGCTTCAAGCCTTTACCCTCATGGGTCTCTATCAGAGAGAACAGGTCCTCTGACTGAAAGAGAGAAGAGAAGATGGATTAAGGGATCTAAGGAATACTTTTTCCCTTTAAAAAAAGTTTCACTTGTTTGTTGAATACTTGTTTCACCTCATTCATGACCGTGTCGGCTCCTATGATGTAATCAGTGTGCGGCCGCAGACCGGCCAGAGCTGCGGGAGAGTTAGGCTCCACCTCCTGATACGACAGAGAAGGAGGCCATTCTTAGAGAACTCTCAGATGAAAGACATCTCCGTCACATAGGCATTATCTACCGACAAATACATTCACATTATCAATGACTGAAGTACTCACCAGCACATGCCAGACATTCTCATTGGCTCCTTCGAAGCTGCAGAAGCGAATGGAGACGCCCAGCAGACCTTGGCCTCCCCACATGTTGCTAGGGGTAACGGTGGACTCCCTCAACTCCAGGGTCTTGGAGGAATAGACCAACATCCTGACTGGCTTCTCAACACTGGCCTTCAGCAGGTCCTTCAGTGTGTCATTATCTTTGTTCTGGAGAACATGTGCAAACTTATGAAACACTGTAAACGTTTTCACAATGACCTGACACAGAACAGGTGAAGGCAAAAGCTTTGGTCATCAGATCTTTAGTTACCGCTAACTGAAGTGAGGCAAGCTGTCATACCAAACGTTGTTGCAGAACATTTATTTTATTTAGAAAGCCACAATGACATCAGATTACCCATTTCACTTTCCATACAGCCTAATGCTTACCAGTCTAGTGTCGTTGATGGAGACGATGAAGTCAAAGAAGGGCTCGAGCCCTGCTCTGTGTCCAGGCGAATTCTCTTGGACCTGCATGGAGGACAGACTTTAACCAGCGAAGTACCATCATCACAGATCGGTAAATAGGCTTTGAACAGTAAAATAGCTATTAAGCTAAATTGGACGATTGTACATACGGAAATTAATTGTGTACACCACTGATCTAACTACCTACCACGAGCTTGAATTCATAACGTTATTCCTCTCTGGCAACAGTGAGTATTGATATGGCCCACAGTACGGTGACAGACTAGCCCGGCAGCAGTACTGGTGGTGGTAGCTAGCTAGTACTAGTAGTGGTAACGCAAACTCAGGCAAGACTACCTAGCTAGTCACGCTTGCTAGCTAGTTACCCCGACTGTCTGCAGTTGTAAGAAAGCCTGTGTAAGTACTTTTTCATTTATAAACACCTCCAATTGTACATTCTGCAACATGCAAAAGCCGGTCGATACAAATGATTAAAACTAGCAACACAATGCATTGGTTATCGTACGTAGTGTTCGCTCAGAAATAGCTAGTCTAGCTAGCTAACTCAAAATTTGCCGAGCGTACACACAGTTAGGCCACAGAGCAGATCCATGCACAGCCTCTTTCCATAGCTAGCTACTGTAATAGTAGCTTGCTATATTCCTTGCAATACAGATGGAGTGTACTGTCCAGCGTAGTTAGCCTAGCATTGTTCGTGATCATCATAGCAGTTAGCTATTTCCAGTGGCAGCACTACTCACTACTACTGTAGCAAGAGCTAGATAGAGCCAAACTAGCTAATGTCACAGCTAGCTACAGTAGTATCTCACAAATATATGATCATAATTAGCACTAATACTCACCCGAAGAACATGGTAGCCTTCGGACCCTCCTCCTGGTATCTCGACACTTTGTGATCCCCCCATGACAACCCCGGTTCACGACGTTTTCGTCCAATTTTGTCCAGATAGCCAGCTAGCTGTATCGCTTTCTCCGTTTAGTTTGCCAGCTCCACGTCGCCAGCCCAAACGAAACAGCGGAGCGCAGAGCGCAGTGTTGTTACGACGTGGCACTAATTCCCGGAAACAGGAATGTCGTGAGTTTGTCTCAAAATATTAGATCTGTGGTTTGACTGAAATAAAATGCTTCTCTTGATTTAGAGAACATACGGTCGTAGATCAGAAGTTACTTTCCCCTCTATTTCTGTCCTGGTCTTTTGATTGAAAAGCTTCTTGTTTACAATACATTGCATAAGTGTTTGGGACCTCATAATCATAAATAATGGACATTTTTCTTTTATTTTGACTGAAGAAATTCTTATCTCTTGTACCTTTACATGTTGGGATTAGGCATAGTTTTAGGGTTAGGTTTCTTGGTGAAATCTTGGGTTAAGGTTAGAGTTATGGTTAACATTAGGAATAATCTTGGGTCTAGGTTTTTGGGAAAATGCATTGAATAGCAATTAATCCCCACTATCTTTCCGACGTTTTGGGTTGGGTTGGGGCCAACTTCACCGGGTCTAAAATGTCCATACATACGTGTGTGCGTGTGCGTGTGCACGTGTGTGTGCGTTGGTGCGTGTGTATGTGTAGGGTATGAGCGAGATACATCCAGGAATGAGAAGATAACAATGAACTCAAGTAACAGGCAAACTCAATTTCTTAATAGACTTCTTTTATAGACTTTATTAGAGATTAGAGACATTGTATGCGAATTAAAGTGCCTGCTGAAACCTCCATAGGATGAATCTTTTTGCTGATGGCTACACGAGTTGGTTACATTAATCAGTTATTGGTCACATATAGTAAGTATATTATCATACATATTATTTATGTCGTTGTGCAGTTTACATATGTGGTCCCTAGATACCATAAATACATTTAATACATCTGTTTCTTTACTGCAATACACACACATTTACAATGGAGAACAGAAGAATATTGTGCAAACATCATCAATTAGAATAGATTAAACTTTTTTTGTACCTTGTATAATTTTTTGTGAGTTCCTGAATAGTAACAGTGCATGATACAATAAATATATTACACTGAATATATCAAGAATAAAATGTATCTAAAACAATCCTTTCCTCCAGCCACTAGGGGGAAGTACATTCCAACACAGAGCCTTAACAGCCCTGTGCTTCTCACTAAACAAAGGACTGGCTGGATTGCCAGATTGTTTAAATGAGATTATAATCTCATTGAACTGTCAATCGGATCCCCTCTAAACATTCAGTCTGAAAGACCCCCTTCACAAGAGACACTGCACAGATTGCACTAGGATTAAGGATAAATAACATTTGAGATGCATCTCAAATATGATCTTGTATTTATAGTTGTTTTAAATTAAGGTTTGTGGATTGCTTCGTGTTTAAATTCTCTTTCTTTGGCTGACAAATCACAAAATATTTTTTAAGTGTTAAACACACTTAACACATTACATTGATAACATATATACATGTCTACAATGAAAAAAGATACATTACAATTAAATATCTGACTCTTTAAATGCAATAAATAAATTATTCTTATTTTAAGTATGTAAAGAAAAGTTTATATATATATTTAAGTCATAGCCAACATATGTGTGTTTGGGAAATTTGACAGTTGCATTCACCAAATAAATTAGAGGTCAGATCTAGTTTGCTTCTTTAAATTAAGTGAAGTATTTAAAAGCATAACTCACCAAAGTCCAATTGGTTTCTAGAGACCGTTTCACTCTTACACACACACGTTGTTCGATTGTTGTTAGCTCTGAAAACACAGTGCTGGAATACATCACAAAAAACAACAACACAGTTCCACACACACGTACACTTTCTCCATTAAACACGCATTACAGTCAGGGGTTAGTGTTGGGAGATGGGAGATGAGTTGGTGCATTTATATATATATACACAATTGAGCACCAATGCATAATACTGTTTTCTTCTAGTACACATAGTACATACGCAAATCATCACAAATGATACATTATAATCTGTGCTTTCATCATCTTAAATGATCATTCACACAGAGACACACAGGCACACACACACACACACACACTTCTTTCTTTATCTTAACTGGTACTTAGGGGGTTCCTACTGTTAAAATGATGACCCTTGGGAGACAGGAAACGCACACACACACAACACAGGACGCTACTGCACACATGTTTATAACACGCTAGTAACAAGCTAGTCAGAGTATCTATTCAGGTTATGGTTTTCCTATCCTTCTCAGTGAAGAATTGTTTAGGAGAGAACACAGATCAAGGAGCTCTCTCAGAGCTGAGGTCATGGTGGTGAGGAGGTAAAATCCTTCAGGTGTACAGACAGAAATGTGGCTTAGAATGTGCTCTATCTATTTTTAATGTTATCAGGTATGCACGGTTCAGTCTGCAACACAGTGAACATTTGACACCTCTGGAGAAGGCCTAGGAGATAGCCAGAGAATGACCTTCAGCCACTAGGGCTGCAGTGATTTGGCTTCTGTCTACAGGTCGTTCCCTAGCCTCTCAATCTCGTCGATAAGGAAGTCGATGTCTGATTGGGTGGCGGCAGGGTTGGAGACGACCATACGGAAGAAGTTGACCTTCTTTCCCTGAGGCTGGTAGCCCACCATGGTTGTCCCTGACTCCATCATCATCGCCTTGATCTTGGGCGCCACCTAAAATAGAGGGGTCGTTTTATTTGCATAATTTTCATTGTCTATAAAATTTTCATTTTATAGACAATTTTATAAGCATTATGGTATTATATAGTTATATACAAACAATGCTCTTAAAATAAATAGTCAAAGAGGCAGAATGACACGTTTTTGGTTGGTTAACGGATTGACAAGTGTCTCACCCCGTGGAGTTTCTCTCGTCGCTCCTCACTGGGGGGCATGCCTCGCAGGCTGGGTGGAATGTACCAGAAGCACACATTTGTGTGCTGGGGCTATGGGGAGAGTGAACACACACACTTCAATATCTCCTGGAGATAGTGTACAGTGTATGCAAAGGCAGAATGGAAGGAGGCAGGGAAAGGAAGACAGCCACTCACCACTCCTTCAAACACCATCTCGTATCCCTCCCTGTTCCTGATCTTGTTGTAAAGGTACTCAGACAGCTCCAAGCACCTGTCAATGTGTTGCTCAAACCCTATTGTGCCCTGTGGGACCAGCAGAATGTGGCTGAGTTTTAAGTATTACGAATTGTGGATTTTAGCTGTGTGTGTGTGTGTGTGTGTGTCTGTGTGTGGTAAAAAGCTTACCTTGGCCTTCCACATGAGCCAGAACTTGAAGATGTCGACGTGGCGGCCGCATTGAATGGCCTTGTCCCCTGTGTCATAGGTGACATCATACTGTTTGTCTGGCTGGAAGAGGTAGCCTGCACACATGGAGTTACAGCCCTCCAGAATGCCCTGCAGAAGACATTCATACAGTACAATGTTAAAGAAAGTGTGTGTGAGTGCATGTGTGTGTCTGTAAGTGTGTGCGTGCATGTGTGTGTCTGTAAGTGTGTGAGTGCATGTGTGTGTCTGTAAGTGTGTGCGTGCATGTGTGTGTCTGTAGGTGTGTGCGTGCATGTGTGTGTCTGTAAGTGTGTGAGTGCATGTGTGTGTCTGTAAGTGTGTGCGTGCATGTGTGTGTCTGTAAGTGTGTGAGTGCATGTGTGTGTCTGTAAGTGTGTGAGTGCATGTGTGTGTCTGTAAGTGTGTGAGTGCATGTGTGTGTCTGTAAGTGTGTGAGTGCATGTGTGTGTCTGTAAGTGTGTGAGTGCATGTGTTTACTCACCTTCTCTCTGACTAAGATGGCTGAACACTGTAGGGGGACACCCATCATCTTGTGAGGGTTCCAGGTGACTGAGTTTGCCCTGCAAAAACAAATGGATTTGATTGCACAAAAGCACATAACTACAGTAGGTATGTTGTGCATGTGTGTAGTGTGTGTGTGAGTGTACATACCTCTCTACACCGCTAAGCTTATGCCGATGTTTCCTGGACATCAACAGCCCACCTCCCCATGCCCCCTGCAGAGACAGGAGCACACCGTTAGGAACACACACTTAGGGTTAGGGTTAGCGTGTTTAGCACCACAGTGTGCTTACCACCAGCACCACAGTGTGCTTACCACCAGCACCACAGTGTGCTTACCACCAGCACCACAGTGTGCTTACCACCAGCACCACAGTGTGCTTACCACCAGCACCACAGTGTGCTTACCACCAGCACCACAGTGTGCTTACCACCAGCACCACACACACACCGACTACACACTCTACTCACATCAACATGGAGCCACAAGTTGTATTTCTGACAGATGTCAGCAATCTCGTTGATGGGGTCAAACGCGCCATACACAGTAGAACCGGCTGTCGCGTTCACAAACAGTGGGACATAGCCCTGCAGTAAAGAGAACACATGTGAGAAACAGAGAGGGAGAGAGGAGGGAGATGCAGAAAGAGAAAGAAAGAAACAGAGAGGGAGAGAGGAGGGAGATGCAGAAAGAGAAAGAAAGAAACAGAGAGGGGGACCAAAGAGGATGAATACAGACCTTCTGCTTGGCATCAAGGATCTTAGCCTCTAGATCTGCTGGGATGACCCTTCCCCTGTTAGAAAGACGGAGAAAGGATGTGATTATTTGTACACTGTCTTTTAATTACAGTTATCTTGAGTATTGAATGGGCTGCATGAATGCACCTTTCATCCGTGCTCAGTAAGATGACGTTCTCAGAACCAAAGCCAAGAGCTGCTCCTGCCTTCTTGATAGAGTAATGGCTCTGCAGGGAATGAAATACACCTTACAATTTACATCTGGCATAAAAAAGTACATATAATCGACATATGAACATGATTCAAGTTAATTTACTGTATTGGAACATGGACAGTTGAGCATTTTTCTAAAAAGCTTCCATCGGCACAGTCATTATGAGTGTGTGAGTGTGTGTCCCGTCACCTACATGTTCTGACGTGAAGAGCACCAGGCGGGGGGCCACAGACATGCCCTTAGTCTTCACCTCTGGATAGTACTTGTAGCGAGCGATCATCACACTGTACATGTTGGAGATGGCACCCCCTGTGGAGACAAGGGGGAAGGTCGACACCCTGGATGGCACTGGCAGAATGGCTGGGAGACCTTGATGTAATACAGTACACACACACACACACACACACAACACTGACCTGGTGAGAATATGCCGTCCCCTTCCCCTGAGGGCCAGCCAACCATCTCTATCATCTTCTTGAGAGTCAACTGCTCCATCAATACAAACACTGGAGCAATCTCATAGGTGAACCTGCCAGGCAGATCATCAGGTCAGTGACTGACCAATACATCCATTCACAACATCAGCCCATGTAATGATCACTGTTAAATGCATGAATTAATAACGGGCCGCTCCATTATCAAAAACAAAGACAATGTGTATAATTGTATTTAATTCTCATTTCCAACATCCTTTAGTCAAGTCTGGTTGTCACTACACAAACGATATAGCCCTGGCGGACAATGAGTTAAGCTAATTAAAAACGGTCTCATATGAGATATAAAACAGACATTCATATTTAAATCTTTTAAAACTTCAGTCATCGGTTTAATTAAAAGCACACAAAGCTCTGATGGGTATCTGTCATTTCAGTCAGTCTGAATGGAGTGTTCTGATTTGATGGCTGACGTGTGTGTGGGTGTGTGTGCACAGGAGGGCATGCTAAAGAGAGATAAGAATTGCTATGGTTCCCTGCATCAGAAAATGGAGGGAATGAAAAGAAGCCAGAGGATGGTAAATGGGGGGGGGGGGGGGGGGTTAGGGAGTACATTTTTTTCTTTAATTGAATGATTTTGTAATTTCACTAAAAGGCTGAAGCAATTTAGAGCACCATTCTATTGCCCCCTACCTAAATAAATAACACTTTGCTTTAAAATTGCTATTGTTTGCAGAAAGCCCTGTTTAATGCCAAGACTCCAGTAAAGGTATATAGTCACCAGCTGTAATGCTAGCTCGAATGCTTGCTAGCTTACCCACTTTTGCCTCGCTCTCCTACCCCGCTATTCACCCCACCCCCTTCTCAGCACCTCCCTCCCAGTAGACCACCCGCCTGTACACCTCTGCTACACCCAGTGTCTAATAAGGACAGTTATACAACCTCCATCACGCTCCCCCCCAGACCCCCCCCCCCCACACACACACACCCCTCCACAACTAGCATAGTCCTCCCCCAGTTCTTTCTCTCTTCTGTCCTCCCTCTATCCAGGTCTACTTTACAGGACGCTCTGTTTCCAGCTCAGGAGATGAAGGGAGTGTAGGTTGAGGTGGAGAGAAGAGGAAAAGCTCATAGTGCGATGGGAGAAGCAAGTGACAGAAAGAAAATGGGTTGAAAAAGAAAAGGAGAAATAGATCAAATGGAGGATGAAAATACAGTAGAAAGGATGCAGAATGGGAGGGGGAGAAAGGGGGAGATAAAGGAATAAAACATGAAAAAGAGAACATTGAACACATATCCATGGCATGAGACAGGAAAGTGCAACATAAAATACCACATTTTAGGACTAATGATCCAATCTAATGCTCAAAGATGACATATGGAAAATCCAGTATGCCTCATATTCCCCACAAATCACACTGAGTAGAATACATCAAGTCCTTGTTCTACCGTCTTATTTGCCTTAAACTGGGTTCTGGCTTCAATAGAACCAGAGCATCTTTTCATGTTCCTGACCTCTCGCACTGTCATTTCATGCTGTAATGACAATAATGGAGATCATTATCACAATCAGAGCCAATCATTGGTCTTTTCAGGGTGAAAATTTCCCTTCAGTCACCTGCCTCTCCCACAGGACAGGCCCCTAAATGCCCTTATTATGATCATCAAGGGCACTGTGTGTGTGTGTGTGTGTGTGTATGTGTGTGTGTGTGTGTGTGTGTGTGTGTGTGTGGGTGTGTGAGCAAGCAAGCGTGCGTGCGTGCATGTGTTAATGTGTCTGTGTGAGACTAGCCAACCCCTGGCCCCCACCTCCCCCTTGAGAATCTGAGGACCATTGACTCGGTCTGTGTCCACAGGGACAATAGATGGGGAATGAGAGATCTGCAGGGAGCTGCAGCAGCCAGGGCCACGGTATGACAGGCTCCTCAGTTTTGCCGTCGGCCATTGTGTGTCAGTGTGGGGCCCAGCTGGCCTATCTGCTAAGACCAGCTCACAATGAGCCTGCAGTCAATGGGGTGGAACCCTATCTGCTGTATCTGGGACAGGCAAGGCTGGTGTGTATATGTGTGTGTGTGTGTGTGTGGTTTCGTGAGGATTTTTCATCCCAGCATTTAGTTTTCTAGGGGGGTTAAAGTCAAAGACGAATCAAGTCTGACATTCAATGTTTTGCAAGTATGTTTTAACTCCAGGAAGGTCTGACTGTCAATATGCCTGTTCAAAATCAATCTGCTCTTCGAATAAAATGAATTATCCTGTCTGCTCTCTGTTAATCTATTGTCCTTGTGTAACCTGTCTCTTGTGTGTATACTAACTTACGTAGTCAAGCAATATCTAGCACTTGTTACAACTGTGAAACTGTGATGTGTGACTGTGTGTCTGGGGCGGGGGGGGGGGGGGTTATGCCCTCTATCATGTAACTGTGAGCTCTGATCAATATGCAATCTAACCGGCCCTGCGGCTACACTTTCTGGTGGTGTGCATGTACAGTATCCAGGCCTGCTGTTCAATACAGCCTCTGTCTTTGTACACTACAAGTTGTGACCAGTCCATACAAATGTACATAACTGCCCTTGGCAGCCATCTTGACCCTTGCGTAGGGAACACTTTGAAGGAGCCAGACCAAAGTAGAACTAATGATTGATTCTATTATTGTCTCAAATAAGAAATCCCCCAATCACAACCCATTTCACAAACATGGGAAACATTCCATAAAACACAACAGCCCCAATCACTTACATGTTGGTGTTAGCAGTAGAGGTTAGCCATTCTCCAGCCAGACCAATGATGTCAAGCCCTGTGGACAACTGGTTAAAGAACCGTGGGTGGCCTGGTGGGGGTAGAGAGAAAGAGAGAGAGAGGTTGTGAGATTGCAGTCTTTTATTATCAGAAGTAGCCACAATAATGACATGCTCTCCCTCCTTTGAAAATGATAACAATTCCTGTAAACTACAGGAACAATATCCATTGATATTGGCTGGGTTTCCCAGATTCGTTAAGAATCTCTTAAAGCTAAGAGCTTCTTAGGAACGTTCCAAGAGCGTTGTATACGTAAAACATGGATTTTTTTTTTTTTTTACTGACATGAAGCAGGCGAGTGCTTCTGTTCTGTTGGTGGATATTTCAGCACCACGGATAGTTCCACAATCTAGCCAAGCAAAGCTGCGGCGCTCAATAAATACTGTGACAGTAGTTTATTCTCACTTAATGTTTCTAAATGACCAGTGAATTAAGCTACAGGTATATGGTTGCAACCTGATATAGTCCTACTGTAGGAAATAAACCCAAGGGACAGTTTGAATGTTGTCGTTCCTAACAGCTTGTAACAGCGCGCGCAAGCTTGCATCCCCTCAGGCGATACTTGCTTTAATAAGAGGGAAGGAGAGAAAGCTGTCAACCGAATCACCGGTTACACAGTCCGTTATTGAGATGGGATGTAGAGCTGAGAACAATGAACACCATATAAAATTGCTCAGGAGTTTAAAGGTAAGCTTTAGCTGTTTTGTAGTAAAGTTATCTAAAATCCACACAATTCGGCCCAAACACCAAAACAAAAATAGGATATCACAGGCTATAGCCTGCATTGAAAATAATTGGGCAATTATTCAAAACGAATTCCTTAAAAATTAACATCAAATACTTCATTAACATCTGTAAAACTGGATGAGGGCCTGTATGCCCTCATTTAAAAGTTAATCAATATGCTTGATCAAATGATCACCGGTGATTATACTTTATTGTTCCGATTTTTACGTTCAGTATATATTGTTTTTTGGCCTACCTGTTCGCACGCCATACTTAAGAGTGTCCCGGCAGTCAACGAGAATCTGCTCAAGCGACTCTGGCTGGTCAGAGAGCTCAAGGTTAAAGCCTTCCATGCCCTCGAGGAGCTGGTGTGGGTGGTGGAAATCCAGGACCTTGGTGGAGCGGTCAAACGTCTTCCGGACGTAGTTGGTGAGAATGTCGACCACTTCCAACATGAACTGCATGGTGGGCTCCTCTCCATTTTTGGCTGGCAGTAAATCTGTTGGAAGCAGACCGTAAAAAATATGTGTTCAAAGGAATTAAATCAAAGTGTCAGCTGTTTTTGTTTGAAAAAAGGTTTTAGGAAAAGGGAAAGGTTTAAACTCGGTTAGGCCTATCATAGACATTTTATCTTACGCATTTGATTATATTGACAGAGAGAAGAGACAGATTATTTTACCATTAATTTAACTTGAATCTTGTTGGTCTGCTTCTTTGAAACCAAAGGATGGTATAGTATATCAAATAAATTCTTACCTCTCGCGAACAGATTGGAAAAGTCGGTCTCTGTGCGGCGAAAGCGCGCATCCCGGTCACTGTTGTCACAGGAAAGAAGGTTCTTCTGGCCTGCAAGCCTCCCCTTTTCGTCAAGGCTGTTGTTCTTCTGTAGGAATCCTGGGGTGTTACATTGAGGGTCGTTAGAAGGGGGGCAAGAACGGTTATTACTGCCCATCACCACAATTACTGAGTGCAATGGTTTGCACCTAAACGTTTTCCAATGTAGTGCAGATGAAATGAATGTTCCAGTTTGACCATCCAAAGCAATTTAACCACATCCACTCTCCCAGACTATCCCTATGAGTGGGTAACTTTTTGGATCAATTTAATAACGAGTACTGGTGTGTGTGTGTGCCCGCGCGCGCGTGTGCGTGTGTTATGTCCATTGCCCTGCCCCGCCCCAACAGTATCCAACTAATTCATGCGACAGAAAATAAACACCCAAATAAATCCAGCGATGATTATCTTCTGTCCTCACGAACATTCACGCATGAGTGAAAGGTGCCCTGCCGATATAGGCCCAAAGCGGCCTAAGGGTCTCCTGATTTTGCCAAGGGATTTCATGAAGTCAGATGTCTTCTGATTTCGGTTTGTCTCGACCAGCAACAATATTCAATATATTTTGTTGTTTGCTTAAATCTTTCTAGGCCTTGGCTATAAATTTCCGTAAAGCCCACACCAGATACACCAACGAAACGAAATAGCCAAGGTATCGATTTGTACATAGCAAGCCTAATGGAATTGTAGAATAAAGCACTATCAAAAAATCGCACAAATGCCTGATTGTTTATCAATTAATTTATTTTCCATTTAAAATCGACCAATTAGTTATTTTGGCTTTATCTTGCAATATTGCACAAATATATCGTACACACTTTTCTTTTACCAAACCATTACCAAACCAAAGTACTCTGTTCCACGTCCTATCAACGTCATTTAAATCAGTTATAGGCAACCCCTTGTCCAATATATAAGGATATAAAAGCCATGATACAGGCATTGAATTTAAAAGAACAATTATATACATGATAGAAGCTTTAAATCGATCTATCTAGATAATAGTTTTGTAACGGAAAACGTCTGCTCAACTTGTTAGTTATACCCCATTGTTTTTCCCATATTCCACAATGTTATGATATTAAGTGGTGAGATTGTAGGGACAGTGCAGGTCTCCAGGGGGTCTCTGTCGCGCCTTTCGAGCCCTAGGGCTAATCGCTACTGACCTTCGGAAGATGAGAACATCGAGTGACAGTCATGGACGTCCCTTAAGCTGATAGGCTACTATCACAAAGCATGCAGCCAAAGAAGACGTAGAGTAATTTTCTTGTGTCTAAAAAGTAGGTTACCTTAGACATTTTGAAATCTTGTATAGTTGAACTAAGGCGAAAGGTTGTTAACTAAGGCGACTGGTGACAGATTTGTATCTGTTATGAAATGATTTGAATGGGCCTAACACTTACCACATATCTTCATCCCCAGTTTCCGAGTACATCCGTGCATCCACGCGTCATAGGCTAAAACAGAATTTTTGGGGAGATGCTGAGTGTACAACAACGCTTATCGGATTATGCCAATGCAATAGCTTGATTGGGGTGAAAGTACTAAAGCGCTGGATGGTATTGTCGAGCGAAGGCATATGAGGCAAACTGGCAGCCCAGTGAAATGCAAAAGCGGTCTCTTTGCCGGGTGTGTGACTTTTTTTATTGGGGCATACAGGTTTCCTCGCCATTCGAACGGTTACGAGTCCAGTCCAATCAATATAAGCCATCAGAGGGTCGCACGGCTAATACACGCTGGCACACACCCGGCCAAGGGGAGGTTTGGAATTAACACCCGTGAAATGAGCTCGTGGAAGACGGCGGAAATTAATTGGGTGAAACACAGTATGTGACTGGCAATGTCTGGCCGGCCGGACAGGTTTAACACAAAAACAGAAGTGCGACTCTTTTTCCTCCCACCTCGTTCGTTCTCTCTCTCTCTCTCTCTCTCTCTCTCTCTCTCTCTCTCTCTCTCTCTCTCTCTCTCTCTCTCTCTCTCTCTGTCTCGCACACACACACACACACACACACACACACGCAGCTAGTAATCTTATGCAGTGAACGTAACACAATCAAGCACGAGCAAAAGTGCAATAGCATCAGAGAGAAGACAGCAGAATCAGAAAACAATGGAAAACGGACAGAGGCAAGGCTACAGTGAACAAATGGAGCAAAAAAATATATTTTATATACATTATTGTATGATTCAGGGGTAAATCTGATCTGATAAACTCAAGATATCGCTCAAGCCGGGACTCGAGTAGACTTTTACCAATAGGCTGAAGGCTAGGACAACTCAAGCCGCCTCACTCTGCAGGAGTGAGATGGAGCGTGTCACAGAGATAATTATATCATCCAAAAGCATGATCAAACTCAGACAAAAACATTCAAAAAGATGTCACATGGACACTGAAATTATTCCCAAATAATGATACTGCACATTTATTTAGGCCATTGTAGCCTAGAACAGTCTAACGTTGGGGCCTTTAGTTGTATACTATTTTTCTTCACCATTATCTTCAGAGCCTGCGGATATACGATTGGGGGATAAAAATAAAATAAACTGTAATTCGAATCAAGAGAATGCTAATGCCGCAGCAGGCCATTATCCACCACTGACCAAAATATGGTATATAGCAGCATTGTGCCCCCACCCGTCCACCTGGTCTCGAACGTTGCTTCCAACCTCACCTGCTGGTATTTTACGGATCCTCGCTGAACACAAAAGACAACCTTGTCTGCAGGCCCGAGAAGATACAATAACCCGCTTTTGTCCTTCGTAATTGTGCTGGTGTGATGGTTCTCATTGCAATGAGAGCCACTTTACGAGTAAATTGGATAGTAACCTTTTTTGTTGCTTTGCATATATAGATGGCATTGAATACTGACATCAAATTAGGCCAAATGGAGGTTTATTTTTTTAAACCCATGACATCAATAAAAACGACCACTGAAAAACGTAAATTGTAAAAATAAAATAATTGTTGGCTCAGGCAGCGTAGATAGGCTATCAAATCAAGTCAGAAGATTTTAAACTAAGCCAATATAAAATAAGAACAAGGAGACATACTTTCTTTGTTGCAGGCTTTTACTTAAACGTTGTGTCCAAACAAATTAGTATTTTAAAACATTTCCTACATTAATTGTAGGCTAATAGTCTACTCTCAGATGTCTGCTTCAGTACGCCGTTTCTCCTCGCTACAGTGGAGGTCTATGTGGCAGGAGGTGCGTTTCTCAGAGCGCGCTGCTGATCCATTAGACAGCGTCAGGCAGCTGTGATAGCTCTGTTTTTAACCCGAATGATTAACGACGGCACACACAAGTAAATGGCCTGGGTGATAGACCATTTTTAACCGCCAGAGAGGGAGGGAAAGGAGACTTGGTAAGGGAGGGTAGCCTACTTGTAGATGGAGGTCTTAAATTGGCTGAGTTGGGGTCTTGGTCCCCGCCGGTGGTTGTCGGTTCGGACGTGGCCATTAGTCTTCTTTTATTCCCGCGCGCTCCGGGACTGCTATCTGATCCTTAACGGGAAATATCTATCCGGTTACTGAAAACAAACGGCCGAGAGTTAGTGTTGCCCCTGAAAAGCACATCAATAATGTATATCAGATTAATAATAGTATCACCTCTAACGATACCATTTCCTGAGAAATAGTTTAAATTGCCTTTATCATGGGTAAGTCTGTCTAGAATCAATGGCCTACATTTTAAGGTTAGCCTTTGCCAGACTATAAAGGTGATGAGGCAATAGACAATGATGCATCGTTTAATGCTGTAATCTGCCTCACCGATTGGAACAATTTATTCTCGGACGTCAATCGACAGGCGAATTTTGCCGGAGAGATGAAGCAGTGGCAGCACAGTTTGGGGACAATTTGTCTCGTGCAATACCACACACACTCAGGCTCGCAGCCAGATCCCGGTCACTAGCCAATGTGCTTTTTGAGATGACATCCCGTGCATTTAATTGTGCTGTACTTATTCAATTCTGACAGAATTGATGGGCACAAATGGTTACAGGAAAATTATATCTGCCTAATCTTTTGAGCCTTTTTACGTAAATTGGATGTAAACAGGAGTAAACATTTTTATATTTTTAAATCTCTGATCTTTGTAGGACTATGAACACTCGAGCTGCACACCAGACTGTAAACTGTTTTACAGTTTCATAAAATCGCGGGGATGTCTTCATAAACATTCATCAAAGCTTAAGCATTTCTTAAAAGAAGCATTTCTCAGAAGTGAACAGAATACTCTAAAGAGGTTGGTGATAATATACGACGCATATTCCTGTAGGAATATAAGCCTAAAATATATCAGAATATATACTAATCATTTAAGATATTCAAACAACTGTCACTGTCTTGAATAAGAAACATTCATCAAACTAATGAATGAATCCTGACATATTTAACCAATAACAATATTAACAAGTTACATCAATCTAAACGTCTCCTCAGCGATAAACTTACGGCAATTACTGTAATTAGGCTGAGCCACAGGTCATTTCATTATTTCTTCCTACATTAATACTCCAACAGGCTTTTAAAAAGCCAAGATAAACTGTGGACACGCTTAATGCGGCAGCTTTTGCATAATAATAACAAAAAGTATCAAGTGATTTTGAAACATGAGTGAGTTTGGACCAAACGGTCACGACTGCAATGTAAAACATTTGTTTCCTTACCGTTAGGGTGCACAGGTTGTTGTGTCCAGAGTGGGGTAACTGTAGAATGTACCAAATATTAGACTTCAGTTCTGCATCCACCAACGCTCGACGCGAAACAGTCCAGAGCAACGACAGAGGAATACCAATAGAGCGCGTAAAATTCCATCCACCGACGCGCGAGTGACCTTTTTTTTCCTTCAAGTGTTTTATTTTTTTTATTTGAGCGCTCCAATGGTCCTGTTATCCGCTATGCGTGCAAACAAGCGTGAGTCGCAGCATTACCTCTCTATGACGCGAAATGAAGCGTACCCTCACTGCTCGTGACAGTCAGGGTCCAATATATTTAGCACCAAAAAAAAAGAAAAAAATGGCAAAATTCAACAATTTACGGGTCCCGCTCACTGTTTATAAGATGACACAACGATTCTACAGGTGTAAGCTACTTATCGAATTAGCTTAACATTGACTATTTGGAATGGCAGAATCAGGATTCAACTGATTTTATGAAATAAGGTAAGTAGCACGTTTCCAAAGTCTCACCCAAACTTCAATTTGTTCCCTTACGCGACAGCTTCATTTATATGTCAATTTATACAGCATATGAAGCTGTACCCTACCGTTTGAAGAGAATCGAGACGTCTAATCCATTTAACACCAAAACCTTTGAAAATGCATACAATTTATTTGCGTATAATTATTCTGACATTCAGACGAGTCGATGTAATCTGGAAAAGACTGGAGATCTATTCTCAAATAAGTGTTTAGAAACACCAATATAGCCTCGGGCCTACGTCAATAAATGTGTCATACATTTTCATCCCAAAGTCAATCTGGAGACATGGTGTGTCTTTTGGATGCTCAGGTGACGACAGAAACCACGCATGTGTGACGTGGAAGAGATTGCTGGGGCATGTTACGTGGGTACCATTCATTGATTAATAGAAAATTGTGTATAGCAGTTACATAGCACGATGGTGATATCCCTTTAGTTTATCTTTATGCACGGATTGCATCCTAAATTCAACAGAAACTTTCCATGATATAATAGTACTCAAGAGGCCAGAGGTATCAGGATAGTGGAGTTTATTTACAGACTGAAGAGCCAATGCGTTTTAGTGACAGAATAATGAGGATATACTGAAGTGTTGCACACAGCTCACTGGAGCCCTAAACCACACATTATGAGCTGAGTGAGAGGAAAAAATGCTCATGTTAAGAGAAGGAGAGTCAAGACTCCAACTCCAAGACTAGACTAACTGGGTAGCATGGCAACTGGTGATGACTAAGGGGCTAGGTGAGAAGGTGGGCATGGTTTGTGTCTCCTCCCCTGGTTCTCATCTTCTTGTTCTTTCTCCTCTTCCTCCTCTGATGAGGATGAGGAGGAAGATGTGGAGGAGGAAGAGCTGCCTGTGCTCTGAGCTGACTCCTCTTCACTCCCCGAGTCCTCTGAGTCATCTTCATCACTGGAGTTAGAATCATCATCCTCTTCCTCACTCGGATCTGCTGCTTGCTCTAAAGGAACAACCCCCAGGTCACAGCCCGTAACCACTCAGCATGATTTAATAACATTTTTGTCTCAGAAGTTTTGTTCTGAGTATGTGTGGAACTCTCTCACCTGTCAGCAACTTGTCCTGGATCAGCAGGAGGAACTGTGTGGCCTCTGGGTTCTCTGGTTCATAGATAAGAACTAGAAAAACAAGCAAGGAGAGTCTCATGAACGGAATGCACACTGTGGTGTCGGAGAGACAAGGAGAAAAAAATCCCAAAGTATCAAACACATACTCATCTGACACAGTTTCTTGGCCAGAAGGTAGTCTTTCTCCATCACAGACTTGAGAAACTACCAACAAACACAGATACCAAATCACTCACATAACTGTCTGTCTATGTACTAAAAAAATCACTGATACATTTGGCCCAGTAGTTTGCAAATTCAAGTTATTTATAGCCGACAAATTGCGTCATGGAATAGTAGGTTTACCTCAGCCATCAGTTCAAGTGGAGCTTGGTACCCTTCATCCTGCTCCTCTTCCTCAGTGCAGTCTTCCTCTTCCTCTGACTCCAGGGAAGGGATGAGCACTGCGGGTGATGGCGGGGCACAAATCTCTTTTCCTGCATCACAACCCAAGACAATCATCATTTTCACTACCAACAGTAACATCCTCAACATGTGTGCAGTTCTGTGTACTACTATATAGAACAATTATAGTATTCTATTATGTGTCCTGTTACATAATCACCATACCTGTTGTCTGTGATTTTGACTGCTTTGGGCTGCTGTTATCATTCCTGTTAGAGACTTGATTGGAGAATACAGTGACTCCTGCATTTTTCCCTATTCTGGAATCATCAGTGATGTTAAGACACTGGATGTAGTTGATATTTAGAGCTCTTACTGCTGTAGACTACACAGTGAAAACACGTATAGGCTACAGTCCAGATACCACTTTGGTACTGACCCTGATCTGCTCTCCCTGGATTTCTCTGGAGTTGGCTCTATGAAAGATACACGAAAAAAGATCTCCGAATATAGACATCAGGCACATCAATGTGTGTACAAAGTGAAAGCTAACTCTCACCTCCTGCAGACAACACGGTCCGTGCCACTGGTGGACCGTTCTGAAACAGCAATGGCAGATTTGTAGGAAATACAAGGAATCTTGGTACAAAGAGCCACAAATGACTTTTACTGTATTCCCTATGTCAACTATGATCGTCACTACGTTGGCAAAATAATCCTTTTAAGTGCATTGTTACCCACCTTTATAGAATGTGTTACAGCAGTGACAGGTTGGCTCCTTCTGTTAAGACATATTGGTTTTCAGAAGTGTATTCACTATTCTCCAGCAACTGACAAACCATGTGAACTTTGACTGGTTAGAATATTAATATAAAAACTAAGATCTGAAAAACAAAAAATATAAGTGTCTCACCGAGGATAATCAGTGGGGGGCTTTTCTCCAACAGTCTCTGGAACTGCAGTCACATGATCTGTTTGGCAAAATTCAAGACAGCTCCGTCATTGTGCAGCACTGTCAAAATCAAAGGGTGATTATGCCAAGAGGAACAGAAGACTATACCTTGTGGCCCGGGGGGCTCAATGAATGCAAGGGACATCTGTAAAGTTTCCTATTGGCAGGTGTATCATACAGTGTATAGTGAACATTAAACAAATATTACGAACAAAAAAATATATATATGTATGTATGTATATATATATATATATATATATATATATATATATATATATATATACACACACACATAATGTTCAGCTCTAAGCAATTTGAGAAAGTTTAAGAAATGTTGAAAGACATCAGAGTTTACCTGTTCATGTTGTGTTTGCTTTGAGGACCTCCCCACACATTCTAATCTGAAGAGTGCAGTGACGTAAGCAGACATTTAGGCTATGGTATTATAACTGGGGCCTCCGAATACCACAAATACAAACCCCACTGCTTCCCTTCAATTCCAATACTGGACTAACATTGTTGCATCTTTACATGAAACGTTGATGTAGCATGTATGGCAATTGCTACAGCTATTTACCGTTATTCTGTCACTAGAACGACTCGATAAATAGTTAATGCTACTTTGTAACAAGTTCGTAGCTAGCTAGAAAGACACGTTTAATGCTAGCTAGTTCTAGTACGCTCACCTGCTCATGTGTGCAACTAGAGATTTGCCGACAGAGTTGGTTTGCAACCAATAATCTTTACTGCAAATATTTACACGATTCTTACGATTTACTATATTCCTTTATCTTTCCGACCGACAAAATAGTTAGACCACCTAGTTGTTGTGGCTAAGCTATAACCAATCAACAAGCTGCACACAAAATGAGAAGACACAAACTTGCGTCTCCATGACAACGAACCCCCTCCGCTGTTCAGTAAAGCTCGCCTTCAGCCTAGTCCCCCATTATCTTATTCAGACCCTTTCTTGCTGTCATTTAACCGATCGCATTTTATCTATAAATTAGAAGTACCTTCAACAGTATTTGTGCGTTTACGCAGTTACTTGTAACTATGTGTATCGCACAAGGAAATAAACTGAGGGAGAGAGAGACAGACTCAATCTTCCTCTATGATAGAGGGAGAGATTATCTAGGTCAACTTGGTCTCACCTCACCGCTCGGCAAGGTCCTGCCATATCTTGCCCTAGTAAACTGGTCAAGTACCCGCTGTCTCTCTAGATTTTTGTTAATAATTGACTGTGGAGGAAGGACTCGGTAAGTTGAAACATGCCTAGCTTGCTTAAACAGACTGAGGTAAACACATTTGATTGACAGTATTGCAAATTATTTGGGGTGAAACAGACTTAATGCACAGAAGAATATTGAATGGATGCTTGAATGACAGTTGGGTCTGCATCTCTGGCCTTACTGCCTGCCAGACAACCACCCAGTCAGGCAAGGAGTGTCCTACTCAACTGGGGTGGCAACATGCCCCAAATAATATGTTGTAAACAAACAAGAAGTAAGTAGGTTTCTCTCTCTTTCTATCCTCCCTCTCTCTATCCCCCCTCTTTCTCTCTCTCTCTCTCTCTCTCTCTCTCTCTCTCTCTCTCTCTCTCTCTCTCTCTCTCTCTCTCTCTCTCTCTCTCTCCCACACACACAAACACACACACGGCAATTACCCAAGGCACTGGCCCTTAATGCTGAGACAAAATGCTCCTTTGGGATACCTCTCATGCAAGCTGAACCATGCATGTGTGTGTGCGTGTATGTGTGTGTATGTGTGTGTGCTCACTTGAATAAGGGAGGTATAGAGTGTTTAAAAACCCTGAAAGAGTGAGACACAGTGAAGGGGCTGGGTGGAATGGTGTTTAGTGTCTTTGAATGCCATGATAAAATGACAAAAACAAAGACATAGCAAACTGGAATCCAAAACAGAAGACTTCTATTGACCAGTGTTGAAATGCCCCTCCAAAAACATATTGCCACCTTGATGCCCAGTACGTTAGGCAGATGGATATAACTCAGCGGTCACACACGCACACCTGCCACAGACGGTTGGTGGGAAAATATATTTGAGACAGACGACATGATAACAGAATCATTTCACACTCCACTGAACCACCCTGTAGCCTGCGTATGGTAGTGGGCTTGTGTGTGTGCTTGATGGTAGCTATGGTAAGGTGCCAGAGACTACCTTTCACTAAATCACATGCCAGAATCCATTTTGATACTGTGAATAGAAACACATCAGGGGAGGGAATACGAGGGGTGTTTTGTTGTTGTGACATCGCAATGTCCAGGAATCTATATCTCTGTCACAGAGCCGTATACTGTAGTTACTGCCACCAAAACTTACATACAGAAATGAGTTTGACATAACAATGAACAGAATCCTGAAGGAAAAAAAGATCACGTCTGTCGTGACAAATTGATTTTGTCACCAAAAAACAGCGTTTGTGTCCGTGCGTGCACGTGTGTGTTTGTTTCGACTCTCCTCATGCTTCAGAGCACTGGCAGAGGGAAGGCTAATTGCAAATGCAAATTGCAATCAGAGGAACTGATTTGAGAGAGAGGATAATTACCCCATTATGGCTAGTGTCATTGTGTGTGTGTGTGTGTGTGTGTGCTCTTACCAAGAGTCATGTGATGACCAAAAGACTACGTGACTTTGTAGACAAATAATTAAATATCAGCTAAAACAGAGCAGATATGCTACTTTATCTGTGTATTCTACTGCCTTTTACCCAGAGGAAAGAGGCCTCTAGTGGATGACTAAGCTGTGGATGCCTTCCCACATGTATTGAGAGTGAAGGACTAGCCAACATCAGCATTACTTAACGCATGAGCCTAATACTGAATATGATCGGACAGTGTACTTCAATATTGGTTCAGTACATTTAACTTGATGTGGTGTGGAAATCTATTGATTCATTTGCTTCAGAAGGCACAGAGGAAAGTGCATAATCTATTTTATTCACCACAAATTGTATAGGAACCAGGCTGCTGGAAGCCAGGTCTGTTCATCTCTAATGGCTCCTATTCTGCACGTGTGTGTAAGAAAGACATGGAAAGAAAGAGAGAAAGGGAGAGACAAAAAGAAGGAGAAAGAAATAAAGAGAAGGCAAGAGTTATTGTTTCAATAACAAGTTGAGTTTTTATGTGTTCTCATTTAGAGGCCTATTAGATCTGCAGTCTTGTTTCTGTCCTTGTAACATAGGCTAAGGGGCTTTTGGCTAATCTGAATATCATTATGGAAGCTTTGCATATAAAAAGAACTCTGTTATGGTGAGTGACTTTTGCCCCGGGACACCCATTGTGTGTGTGTTTGATTTTAACATGAGTGAAACGGATAAAGAGTTCTGTCTCATTGAATGTTAGACTGTTATTATCCACAGGAGTGCCAGGATGGTGTGGGCTTGGCCTGCACTATTAAAGATGATTTTAACGTTGGTGGGTCATCATCATTGTTATAAGCTCCGTAAGCGCTCTCTCTTCACTCTCTTTCTCTTTCTGTCTTACCAGAATATATCTCCCCTCTGTCAATTGATCATTCCACTGCTCATCTACTCTCTTCATCTCTTCATTTTCTGTCTCACTCCGTCTTTGTCGCTCCCTGTCTTGTCACTCTCTTCTCACTCCCTCTCTCTCGTTTCAAGGCTTTTGTCTCCAGCCTGGAGTTGCTGTTCTTCACCAGTCACACAATTATATACATTTTAGGTTGCTTCAGGGTTTTATATTACATTTGAATAATTTCTGTGTTTTCAGGGTATTCCCTTTATTGGTAAAAAGCTCTGAAAAATGTAAATAACACCACTGTCATGAAGCAAACTAGGAACATAGAGTAAGAAGATGGTGGTGATAAATAATGTTTTTGCAACCAGACATAATAAAAGCTAACTATTCTGGATGCTTCGATGCTAAACTGGAATCTTGGGATTTAAACACTACAGACAAAATGACACACACCCCCCCGGGGTACGCACCCATCATAAGTGTTTATGTGTGTCTGCCCCCCATCACTCTTCAGTGCGCACAGGATGACGGGGAGAAAAGCTGCTGACAAAGAAAGAGAAAAACATCCTCCTTCTCTTCTCTCTGCTCCTCTCCTGCTCTCCTTCTTAAAGACGTACATGATTTGGCCATTTGAGTGACAGGTAAATTGGCCCTTTGAAATCACTCGAGGGACAGAAAGACTAGTCCAAGCACTTGGCCTGGATCCTTGTATTATGTCATACGTCATGTGGGCATAGCAGCATCACAGCTGCTTTAGGATACCATAACACTGGGTATCATCAAGAAAATCCTGTCAGCACTATAATGAATGAGCCGTCAGTGTCACTCTTCCCTACATCTTCTTTCTCTCCCCCTATTGCTTCAAGTCTCCCCGTCTCTTTCTGTTGTTCATGTGTGTATGTGTGTGTGTCATTTAGCCCGGTTTTGTGGGGGCCATTTGTCTTCTCTCACAATACACCTTGTGAGTGTTGATAAGGGTTGAAAAATTACTGAACACAAGTTGCTCCCATCACATGCATGCTAGTTCAGATCACACACACACACTCCCTCTAATATTTCACATGGAGAAGAAAGGAGGGCATGCATCATTCTGACGGAGGGAGAATGGAGAGAGACATCTCTCTGTTATCTGCACATGCTCACTGTAAGAGATTTATAGTACACGGCTTTAATGGTTCTCCCCACCCACCTTCCCCCTCTCACTCTGTCTCACCTCCAACAGTCTCTCTCTCTCTCTCTCTCTCTCTCTCTTACACAAACACATGTTCTTCCTTTCCTTTCTTTACCTCCTTCTCTACTCACATGCCTCTACTCTCCTTTCATCCATCTTTAAATGTGAATAAAGACATCAATGTCTGAAGTTGGATTTGTGTCTAAAAACGAAGTATCTGTGAATTAGGACTGAGACAGGGGAGATAGAAGAGTGTAGGAGGAGAGAGAAGAGGGTAGGAGGACAGAGAAGAGGGTAGGAACCATCAGTTAGGAGGACAGAGAAGAGGGTAGGAACCATCAGTTAGGAGGACAGAGAAGAGGGTAGGAACCATCAGTTAGGAGGACAGAGAAGAGGGTAGGAACCATCAGTTAGGAGGACAGAGAAGAGGGTAGGAACCATCAGTTAGGAGGACAGAGAAGAGGGTAGGAACCATCAGTTAGGAGGACAGAGAAGAGGGTAGGAACCAGTGTGTGCGAGTGTGTTTTGTTTTTGTAAATAAGTTATGTCCCCTAGTAAACTATCGGGCTAAGCCTTGTGACATCAGTACATGACTCCCTAATAGGGGATGTATCAGTGTAAAGCACACACCACTTAAGGATGTGATTTATAATGCATGCATGTGTGTGTGTGTGTGTGTCCAAGTGTGCGTGTGTGATTATGTTCAATCAGAGTACATCAGTCCTGGGCTCCTAATGGCTAAGATGACTGGAACAGAACAATTGTTTCCTCTTGACCTCCTTTTGCTCATTTTATATAACATAAACATGAAGCGAGTGGAAGAGAGGAACAACAAGAGGGGGAGAGAACTAAGCTGGGTGTACAGGCAGAGACCTCTTTGTTGCCTAAATAGATACCCATCCACCATTGAACTATGATTTCAGGCCATGCCCTTCCCTCCCTCCACACCTATTCCATGTTTGATACAGTATCCACAAACTGCTGCCCACCTGTTCAGTATGATCAAGGGCAACACAAGGACGCCTCATTTTCTCTCTGCCTCCCAGCTCTCTTTCTCTCTCAGCTCTCTTTCTAGCACAGCTCTCTCTCTCTCTCTCTCTCTCTCTCTCTCTCTCTCTCTCTCTCTCTCTCTCTCTCTCTCTCTCTCTCTCTCTCTCTCTCTCTCTCTCTCTCTCTCTCTCTCTCTCTCTCTCTCTCTCTGTCTTTCTCTGTCTTTCGCTCAGCTCTCTTTCTTTCTTTCCCCATTTCAAATCAAATCAAATCAAATTTATTTGTATAGCCCTTTTTACACGCAAGCATGTCACAGAGGGCTTCACATACGCCCATAGAACTGCCCCTCAACCAACCTAAACCTACCTACCATTTGTCCCACAGCTATACAGTGTAGCAATAGGCTCAAAGGCCTGTGTCTGAATGTTCAGAATTCTACATAGTCAAAAAATGTCTGCATTACTTACCTAGATCACCAATCCATAAGATTGTGTGTGTGTGTGTGTGTGTGTGATTTTCCAGATATTCTGTGTGTCAATCTTATTAATTGTCCAGTTAGTAATTGGTACAGTTTGAATGAACATAATTTAATTTAAAAAAATGTTCTTGCATGTTGGTATGCAAGAATGGTTTGCACTCCATACCCCTACCCACTACCCCTCACCCGACCCATACAAGCACACACCCTTTCACCCACCAATAGAACCCTATAATTTGCCAGATGCAGCAAATCACTTGTTACCATGGCAACTAAAATGGGTAGAGTTTTTCTCTCTCTATTCTCTTTTTTGGCTGAGGTCTACACACACATGCAGCATAAAATGACAAACACACACAGATGCACACACACTGTGCTGTTACTGGTTGAGGTGCAGCAGAGACTAGGGAACAGAAAGAGAGATAGCAGAAGGGTCTCCCATTTAAGGGGGGTTCCCCCAATCATTTGATGCCCAATGCATTCTATTAAAAAAATGAAACCGTGTCAATATGAAGAAAAAAAATGGTCTGGTCTAATCCAGTACCCTTGGAAGAGATGGAGAGGATCCTGGGAAATAGAATGAGCTGAACTGACACTAACACTGAGAGACAGGCTCATTGACTCTAAGCCATCCTGCATACTAATTCAACAAAATAGAAAACACACACAGTCAAAACACAAATACACACACAAATACACACACACACAACACTGTCACTGCACTAAACAATGAAGAGGTTATACTGACTTTAAATCACAAGCTGCACAATGACACCCTGCACATTGCAATTTGCCCTATTGTATCGTTCTCTTGCACTATCTGTTTTTTTAGGTTAGATTGGTAAATTATGGCTACTTATATTTTATATTTTATTTTGTATTCCCCTTAGTATTAGCTAGAACCCCTTAGTATTAGCTAGACTTTGCTCCTTTTGTATAGTTAGTCCAGTTTCAATATTCCAATATGTTTAATGTATGCACCTCCCTGCCAAAGTAAATTCCTTGTTTGTGCAAACATTCATGGCGAATAAAATCCCTTCTGATTCTGATTCTAACGGTCAACTGGGTATGTGCATCAAACCTGTTCTAAATTTAACATCATTAACATTGATGAAACAACCTTTATGGTTAGGAGAGAAATGCTGGTGTTTCTATAATAAGCCTTCTGCAACCCAAAGTAGGGTAACGCTGAGCTTGTAGAACCTAGCGGGCAGGGGATTATCCTCACCCACACACACACACACACATATGCATACGCACAACTACACACTGTGGCTGCGTCTGGTTGGAGCTGATAAGAGGAATTTTCCTCTCCTCAGGGAATCAAGTAAGAAAGCAAATAGAGGGATGGAAATGTGGAGAGAGGGATGGGGGAGGAGTAGAATGAGGAATGGGGAGGAGTGGAAAGAGGGATGGGGGGAGGAGTGTACTGTAGCTGATGCAGAGGGGATAGTTGAGATTTGAAGGATGAGTGTGTGTGAGGCCTCCCTGTCATCTGTAACACAGAAAGGCACATGCAGCTGCCGTCATCCTTACATGCCTGACAGACATCCAGAATCCTTTGCATCTAAACCACTGTGGCCAGTATGTTGCTGGTGCACAGCACTGACCAAACTCTAACAGCAAGAAATACATATAAATTGAGGCAAAAGCATTTTCTGAGATAAAAATGAGAGTATCTGAGCAAAATTCTAAACTGTGAGACATTCTAACAGTTTGAGAATGTTATTTGGTTGTTGCTCTCTCTCCATGTGTGTGTGGCATGCTTCTTTAAGGAGATGGCAGCTAATCAATAAACACCATGTAAAGCCACATACACAATGTTCTACAGGGGGTAAGTATTGAGCATCCGACTCCATAAATCCCAATACTCCTGGCACAGTTAGCTAAGTGTCAAAGCCAGAGAAAATACGCTTGTGCAAGTCTGTGTGTTTGTATATGTGTACTTATGTGTGGTGATCACAGTGACGTCAGCATTCTCCCTCTTCACTTCCTGTCAAGTTATGCAAATCTGCATTTAGACCTAGAGAGTCTGCATTTACCTCTGCGGGGGTTTAATACTCTGGCCAATCAGAACTCTGCTCTGAGCATTTATATAGATCTGCATATAAGTAAAGTGCATGCAATTCTAGGCCAGCTTTTGGCTATGTGGGGCCCTAAGGTAACTTGATGGTGGTCCGAGGATGGGAGCGGGGGGTGCTGACACCTTCCTGTAATTCTATTTTTCTTTTTTTTCCCAGTCCAAACTACCTGGGCAAATCAAGTAGATAAAAAAATAGCTTTTTCAGGGTATTTTGATGACCATGGCCCGAGGTTGCAGGTCTGGATGAGAGGATCCTGCTGACAGGACACAAGTGGCATCTACTGTGACCCTGAGAAGACGGGGGACTCAGCTGGATCCAGGACAATCTGCTGAGAAGAGCACAAACGAGGCCTTCTCTGGAATACCAGAAGACCTCAACCTCAACTTCAACAGTGTTTCACACATATAAACACACCCATAAAGTTGAACAGGCCACGTAACAGTGAATGACCTGCCAAAGAGCAGCAGAGGTAAACTACATAATTGAGAAAGGACGGTGATTGTTACTAATAATAGGCGTCCAATGTCTGTTTACGTCATGAACTTGTGGATGTTTTTGCAAGGGCTCCCTCACATAGACTTGATGCTGATTGGAGGCAGGCAGGCTGCAGCACACACTTGAACCAATCACATGGTGATGTGTCACATTTACCCCCTTGTGGTGTCCCCATCCTCACAGCTAGTGGGTGCGGACATGATAAGCAGCCAGGAGTCACACAAACACACACACAAACATGCTAACATCACTGGACAACCTCTCACTTCCCATTAAGTTCAGCGCTGCCCTGAGGAGAGGGGTAAAAATACCTCACCATAGAAAGGATGAACCAAAACAACACTATGAATGTATGTGTGTTTGTTCATGTGGATCCTTGGTTATGCCTGGTATTACTGACCACTGCTGTATCTTTTTGTGGTTGTAATCCAAAACTACTGCAAGTTTAAACACTATCACCATCACATTTTACTGAATGTTCAGATTTAGTTCACTCAACAGAGACAAAGGTTGGTCAGCAATGTGACTGATTAAAATGACCTTGAATTATTACAATGTTTTAATGAAACACAGTCATTTGCACACTTCACAGCATTGGGGGGTAGAGTACAAATGTTATCACTGTTTAGCATTTACATGAATCATTCCTATAAATATTGTGTGTGTGTGTGTTTAAAGCCAGACAAAGACAGCTCTATCTAGGGCACTGCGTGGGTGTTTTAAGACCATCAACAAATCAGATCAAATGCTCAGGCTTTTATTGTCATCTTTCCATTTCTTTATCCATGGTTTCCTTTCTTCTCTCAAGTAATTTTATGGCATGCTTTCGGAAGTGTGTGTGTGTGTGTGAGCAGAGAGTTACGTAAATGTTTAAAACTGATTGTGTGTCTGTACAACAGGTCAACTATCGTGCCGAGTTGTCAACCATCACACTCAAACATGATCACATGCAAACTTGTAAACCTTTTACTCGACTAAGTGGAGGGCTGCATAATACAGCAGTGAAACCATGCTCAGTGACATTAACACACTCCCTGATGTCACTCAGCCAGAGGGAGGCAAAGACAGCACTTTTGTTGAACAGATTAAAGTCACACAAGCACAAACAGGAAAATACCTGTGTATAAGCACAAACAGTGACACGCACACCATGTTGACCTCAGAAAGTTAGAGATCTTTAATGGGTCACTCTGGCCTTGTTTTGCTGGAGGTGGTTACTGAGCACATGGACCAATCTAGATGCTGATGCACAGGAGTGAGATTATATATGTCATATGTACAGATCAACCAAATGATCACTGAAACTGAAACTAACTCTATTAAAAAACATACACGTATTGATATACTCACAATCTGTTTCTTTCTCTCTCTAAATATCTCAAACACACACACACAAACACTCATATGTCCACCAACACAGATGTACTTCTTTGCCATCCCGAAACACTGCCCTCACTACATGACAAATCACCTTATTAAATGTTGTCCTTTCAGATGCACCACACTTTCCTCTGATTATTGGTTTCAGATAAAAGCAATATTTCCTCTCATCTATTTCCGCCTGGTTGCTGTGTGTTTTGTGTGCGCACACACACACACATAGACACACACACACATTTCTCCCCGGTCATTAATAATCTTCTGATGGCAATACTAAGGTTAGTGACCCATAGCCAACCCATTAATCAAACAATACAAGCAGCATATGATCATAATAAATATGCTTTAATGAATGTCCTCCTGTATCATAGATGATATTTCTACTCTGCCGTGGGTACAAAAGAACAGACCCACATGTAAAAGGACCAGATGTATCCAAATTAAGGAAAGGACATGCCACCCCAGTTCAGGAGATCTAAACTCCAAAACCAGGGCAGGTGGACAGTGGACTGGATTAGTCAATGGAACAGCATCCTCCGAGGTGATTGGCCTACAATAGATCTAACTGGGACTTGAAAATAATTGATAGATATTAAGCTGATTGGGTTTTTAAATAGTCTGTTTGTATAATTTCATGTAAAAAAAAAAAAACTATAGACATGGCCTAGGTAAAAGTTAAGAACAAGTTTACATATAAACGTGGCGTCAGTATGCCCTCCAGTGGTGAAAGATGATCAAAACCCACCAGCTGGATGATGGGCTTGTAAAGAGATGTGGCGCCACCTAGAGGTATTAAATTCCAATGTGTGTGTGTCTGTGTGTGTGGTGGCAAGTTGTGAATCACAACTCAAATGGATTTGTAGTGCATCTAGCAACTTTTTATTTCACTAATCAAATCATTTTTGTTTTAGTTTTCATGAATTGGAAAAGAAGTGCAGTAGGCCTATATCTGAACAATTAGGCTTTACATCACTGCAGTACTGAAACACACGCAGCCACAGCTGCTTAGCAACTAGAAAAGGGGAGGAGTGGGGGAGTGGCGAGACCAGGGCGAGACAAATTAGGAGCCATGCTAAAACGAGGGGAGTCTTGGAAGGTGTGGTCTAGCAAATGCCGGCTAGCCAAACGAAATAAAGCGGAATCGATTGGTAACTGCCCTAGTTCAAATAGAAGCCGGCCTTTCAAGTGTTTTTATACCAGTAGGATTTCTTTGCATCAAAATTAAGACACAGCTTTATCAAAATGTCTAACGGCAATTGGAAACCATTTATTTTCGGCGGTCTGGCTTCTGTTACTGCAGAATGTGGTAAGTTGTGTGGCTGCAAGCGATTGTGTGTGCATTCATTGTAAGCTACTTATTAAGTATCATCTGTCCGTTTATTGGCCTAATCGTGTTTCTCTTTGCTTCTTAGGAACATTTCCAATCGATCTGACCAAGACCCGTCTACAAGTCCAGGGCCAAGTAGGTGATAGCAAATATAGAGAGATCCGCTACCGGGGCATGCTACACGCCATCAGCAAGATCTGCAGAGAGGAGGGGCTCAGAGCGCTGTACTCGGGGTAATTGGAATGCTATTTCTTCGAATGCTCAAAAGTCATGTATTTGTAAAAGAATACAGACGGTACTCATAATGTCTCCATCCTTTCCCCCTGTCTGTCTCGTCTTTATGTCTGTGTGTGGCAGTATTGCTCCTGCAATGTTGCGTCAGGCATCCTATGGGACCATTAAAATAGGGACCTATCAGAGTTTCAAACGACTACTGGTGGACAGACCTGAGGGTGAGTGCATATTGAGCCCCTGGACTCACTGACACACACAAAGGTTGGTGTTGGTGTGACAGTGATATTGTTATGAGGCTAGAGAAGCCCCAGGGATAGGTGAGGATCAGTTGCTCACACAGATTCCTACCACAAGTAATAGGACTGGTTATGTTGGTCTTACCTCCATGTAGTGGAAAGCATGAGAATGTTACCCCCAATACACATTCCAGAGCAGCGTGGCAACTATTCGACATGGTGTGTGAGATATGGGTATGTTTGTGAATTGGCTAAGATTGTTTCACACCTATAGTCCCCTTTCTCTCCTCCTTCTAGATGAGACACTGGTGACTAACGTGTTGTGTGGTGTTCTCTCTGGGGTCATATCCTCTTCCATTGCCAACCCCACTGACGTCCTGAAGGTACAGCATACATACATGCGATTAGAGACACACACACACACACACACACACACTGAATAGGTTTGGGATTACTAGCATATAGAAGTTTGGCTCCTGTCAGTGGGGAGTTGCTGTGTGCTTGGGGTAACGGCAGGTTAAAACATTGTGTATCAGTGTCTCTGCTGGCAGTGCTAAGTTATCATGTGCTTGTGAGGCTTTGGAAGCCAAGCTCAAGTTGTTCAGTTTCATCACACCATGTGATCAACTAGCTTGTTTTAATTATAGGTGGTTTTAAGGCATGACATTACAGGACCACATACTTTTTCTCTGGACATGTTAGTGGCTATTGGCTTGACTGGAGTCATTAAATGCATAAACTGTGTCAATTTACTGGTTTGAATGTTGATCAGCCTAATATAGGCAAGAACACTATTAATCCCCAGGTGGGGAAATTTCACACACTACCACTCTCACTAATTCTTGTGTGTGCACACAGATCCGTATGCAGGCCCAGGGCAGTGTGATCCAGGGGAGTATGATGGGGAACTTCATCAACATCTACCAGCAGGAGGGAACACGAGGACTGTGGAAGGTAGGTAGGTTGGTTGGGAGGGAGAGAAGGATTTCCACCTCCAAATTCGGCTCTTCCTCATTCTTGTCTCGTCCCATGTTCTCTTCTGCTGTAATGATCTGTTCTAGGTGCTGTTGCGAGGAAAAGTAGGAGTGCACACACACACACACACACACCCATACAGACAGGCCCCTGTGGCTGACAGACATCTCGTTAGTGTTCTGTGTCTGTCAGTAAGGTTTGAGATTGAGCTGTGCCCCCACATACCCCATACATACCCATATAGTGCACATGTCTCTTCTAGATGTTTCACTTGCCCTCCATCTTCACTTTCTTTCTCTCAGGGTGTGTCTCTAACGGCTCAGAGAGCAGCCATCGTGGTGGGAGTGGAGCTGCCTGCCTATGACATCACCAAGAAGCATCTGATCATGTCGGGTCACATGGGCGACACGATCTACACACACTTCCTGTGAGCGATTCTAATGACTGAGTACAGAGCACATACGCGGTATTTTTCACACACAGATACACCATGTGCCAACAAACGTGTCAGCACACGTAGGCTGTGTGGTCTAGCCTCTTGTCTCCTTCCTCAGGTCCAGTGTGATGTGTGGTTTGGCCGGAGCTCTGGCCTCCAACCCTGTAGACGTGGTCCGCACACGCATGATGAACCAGAAAGGAGGAGCCCTGTACCAAGGAACACTAGACTGTATAGTGCAGGTGAGGCGGCTAGGAGAGATCTGTCTGGCTGGGTGTGTCTCTTGTCTGTCACTTGCCCTCCTATCTTTGTAACCAGGAAAAAGATAAGATGACTAACAGTGATCCTTCTTTTCCTAGACATGGCGGTCAGAGGGCTTCATGGCACTCTATAAGGGATTCTTCCCCAATTGGCTCCGTCTAGGACCATGGAACATCATCGTATCCTTTCCATTGCGTCCCTCGTGAGCGCATGTGTTGGTTAATCTACACGAGATGAGCTCTGTACTCATGTGGCGTCTCTCTGTGCGTGTGAGTTGCGCTTGCCTCCATGTTTGGCACATTCCGACCCAGGCCAAACTTGGATCATGGAAGCTGAGGCTAATTCTCGCTAATTCGTTATGTAATGTCCTATTTCAGCCCATCATCCATGGGCCAGAGGCTTGGATTGGGGCAGGAGGGAGGGAAGGAAGGAGAGACAAAGCTAAACCACTTGGATTAATGGATTGCTTGAAGGAGTTGAGAGAGGAGTGGTTGTACCCACTGGTTAGAGGGGGACTATTGGATAAAGATGGTTGAGTTAGGATCATAGAGAACTGCAAATACGTCAAGTCTGGTGACATAATCAGATTATTACAGTGTGGTAACCAGGGGGAAATGGAAAGGGAGGTAGTATGGGGGATTTGAGATGGGGGAGGGGGGGGGGGGTAATTCCCTTTGCGGGAGCTTGGTCCTCCATGTTTCTCTTCCCCCTCTCATGGCCCTTGACTCCTTTATCAGTTCTTCATCACCTACGAGCAGCTGAAGAAGATTGAAGTCTGATGGACAGAACGAATTTATAGGTGAGGGGAGAACAAGACCTCTGCAGAGAAGGGAACAAAGACCAAATAAGTCCAGACAGATGTGTATGGAAGATGAATTCCCTGGACTGAATGTCTGTGGCCTTTCTTGGCATATGTGGGAAAACATCCAGTAGGTCCTCCAATCCGACTGGTCTACAGGGTTCACATAGCATGGAGATGCACACCCGTGTGCCAACACGTCCAAACTCAAACTATCTCCAACCTCAGTCTTCTGTGGACTATACCCCCATGACTGGATCAGTTTTTCTCATTTGCTGCAGTCCCAAAGAAGTACAGTAGTGAGGAAGTTAAAGAAAGATGCTAAGTTTAATGTTGTAGCTTGACCAAGGGACCTCATGTTAATAATTGCCGATATAATTTGTGTTAAATGACTAGGGCTACCTTCACAGTAAAATGCCACCCTGTCCTGAGGGTTTTCCATTTCCCCAAAGGGCACTGGGGGACACTGGCCCAATAGCAAGACTTATCTCAGATTGATGACCTGTGGTGACATTTATACTGCTCCATGTTCCACTCAGCTGGTGAACATTAGCAGTACACCAAGTGCCTTAGTATATGACACTGCTGGGTACCCAAGTTGTGAGAAACATATTTAAAGACTGTTCTTTGAATACTTTATCAAACTTGCTAATCATTATAAAAGCTCAACATCATCCATGAGTTGTACTAGATTCCCTTGGGTGTTTATATTCAGAAGAAACACTGCCCAATCTATTTTTATGATGATATATCGTGTACACCTACTTGGCTTTGAGTGTGTCACGTGATTGGACAGACTACTCTTACAAACCATTTACTATAGCACCAGCTGTAAATGAAGTGTGAAGATCAGAGGACAGGTGGCCACACACACCTGATGGGGGTCTCCATTTGTTTGTTCCCTGTGGGTGACAGGGTGGAGATGCCCATATCGGTCTGAACATGATGTACAAACTGAGGGTGTAGGTCAGATATATTTAACCCAACACAGCGTGACGCACAGCCCCAGTAACCCTCTCCATCTATTAATGGAACAGGCGTGTGCACACCCACCCATTCAGATGCCAGATATTATGTTGAATCAGTCAGGAATTACATTTTTATCAGGGTTGGCCAAGATAGTCAGGAATTACCTCCTCTGTACATCCCCCCTATGGGAAGCATCACTACAGCAAGGGTGGTAACTTTTAAGGGTACTTGGCTGGCTCTCCAGTAGTAGGCTTTTTGGCCTGTTATGTTACTTTTCCTTTGCAATGTTATGCTTTGTAAGAACATTTTAAAACAGAAAGTATTTTCATTGCTTTTTTTTTAGCTGCAAATGTTGCATACTGCTGCAGTGCCCCGTTTGTTATGTACTAGTTATTCAGGTGTAAAGGTGGATCAATTTCATTACATAAAATACTTTGCTGTTGAAAGTGGTTGTTCCCAGTGGTTTTTATGAAGATCAATGCACTATGACACTGTGTATGTAAGTCATTGATGTAAACAAGATCATGTCTATTTAAAATGTGTGACCATTAAAGATGCTGTAAACAAATTCCATCATTTGTGTGTGAAATTAGTTGCTGAAAGCATGTTCAATGCTCTAAAACTTTGTCGCACTGAAATGTAGAGTTACACCGTTGAACAGTTTCCCACCCGTTTTCAGCTCAGGTTTTGTTTAGGCGGGCCGAAACCCAACCTATCTACGTCACAGCCACCTATCTACGTCAGATCACAGATGGTTGCATTCGGTTAGTCAGCTGGTACAATGCAAAGACAAAGTAATTAATACATAAAACACTCAGACTGCAGGTAGGTCTGTTCTGATATATGCTATTGATTAAGTTAGTGTTGCTGTTGTTGCTAAATTCAATGAATTTGAGAGGGCGGAGCTTCAGCTCCTTCAGGCGACAAGCCCCCCCTGTCTCATACAGGGAAGACCTCGGATTTTCTCACAATTTAAAAGCCTAATTTAACATACTTGTCTGTGTATTTTTTTTTTTTCATTTGAATTTGGATGGGTAGTTAACAACACATTCTTCTGTGGTGTGATTAACTTAAAACTCAGTTTCAATTACACTTTACAGCATCTTTTAAAGCTATTTTCATGCTAGTGGGATCAATGTGAAGCCTTATTGCAGAGTCCTCTTCCTCCAATGGGTGGCGCTGTGAACCAAGTGTTCTGCATTTGGTTCTCACTCGCCTCTCCTTCAGGACCAGAAATCTAGCACAGCCTTGTTGTTTCAGAGCGACACCATCTAAAACCCGCGCGCACACACAGTATCTCAAATAATGACTCATGAATAATTCACAGCATCTCAGATCTAATTGTTCTTTTATTTCTGTAGATAAATTCCCAGTTTTCCTCATCAGAGCTTTTCTGAGGAGATGATGGAAACTCAAGGGACACAGTGGGAGAGATTGCCATGAACTCGATAGTGTTTGTGTGTGTGTTCCTTGTTCTTTTATTTAGGAATAGGCACCATGGGACTCATTATCTATATGAGAACGGTTGTTATTGTTCTGGTGTATCTGAGCCACTAAGGGGTGGGTTCTGTCATGACGACCCTTCACTGATGACACGTAGCTCTCTGCTTCTGCTTCTAAACTTCTCTTCTAAACTTGTGTTCGGGAGGCAAGTCTGCCTGATCTGAGCTGTCCTCGGGGCGGAGCTGTGAGCCAGAGGCGCTCCATTCTGTGGGTGTCAATAGGCCACTGTTGAAATCAGGCTTTCCGTGTCTCCTGTCAGATCAATGTTGTTTTATTTAGACACACACACTTTGGTGTGTGTGAATAGGGGGTTCTGTCTGCCTGTCTAAAATGGTGGTTCACCCAGGACTGACACCACTAGCCTGGTGTCTCTGTTCTGGCACTACTAGCCTGGTGTCTCTGTTCTGGCACCACTAGCCTGGTGTCTCTGTTCTGGCACCACTAGCCTGGTGTCTCTGTTCTGGCACTACTAGCCTGGTGTCTCTGTCCTGGCACCACTAGCCCAGTGTCTGTCCTGGCAAAGTCTCTTTAGCAGCTGTGAAACACGAGGTGCCCCGGAGGATTCCAGCAGTCACGGACACGGTGTGATTTGGGTGTTAGTTGACTGCTGCCCCCCGGAGGCCGTAGCTGGGTCTATTGTGTTTGAGGGATCAGAGTGTCTGTGCTGAAGGGATAAGGCTCTGGCCTCCCATTCCAAACAGTTATTCTCTCTGTGATAGTCTGAAACAACTGGATGTAAGGACATACTGATGGACATACAGACGGTTTGACAATTGGACGGAGATACTGGCAGACGGAAGGATAAACAGACAGTGTGGACAGAGTGCATGTGTGGTTCGATTGTAAAGCCACATTTAATTTGTTTGGCAATTGCTTTTTTCACAAATAGGGCATAGAGAAACGTTACTCATGAGGGACCACTGAAAAAGAAAGTGCTTGGTTTAGAATTGGGCCCGGGTGTCTGTAGAAACAGAACCAATGCAAGACCCTACAGCTAGGAATGGAAGAAGGCCCAAGGAATGGGTAGCATGAGGCCAGGAGGAGTCAGACAGTACTGTCTGTACAAAACTACTGGAGAGGACATGAAGACACTCCGACTTTCAGCTTCTCACTGGGAGGATGGTGCAGTGAAAAGTGTCACGCCTATTTAACACCTTTGAACCATAAGCACTCTAATTTTGCTCTCTCGATAGTGTATCAAACTGTCCCAGTCAGGATCTAAGTGAGCCTGAACCCCACACACTAGCAAAGGCTTGTGGCCTACATTTAATCATCTGAACGAGAGAGCGACCCAGGGGAAGGAGGATCACATGACTGAGCTGCTGGTGAAACTGGAGGAGTGGTCCATTTAGAGACGGGAAGTGAAGAAAATGGTTCTGGCTATGTTCCATTTCAATCTCTGTAAGTGTGATTTGCCGGCTGCCAGAGCAGGTCAAAGCCACGGTCATTCTCAGGGGTTTGAAGAATTAAGAATCCCAATACATTTGGAAGAATGTGACCTTGAAATATCCTTGTCGGAGCTTTGAACTGACGTCAGTGTTTCCCCCCCAGATACCTATCACACACTGTGAGGGAAAAGTAAAACTGACCCTCAATGTTCAGTCCATCGTTAACACCCTTATGAACAGCCATGATCTGGCCCATGTTACTTGAGGATGGAGCAGTGTCATTGCAGATACCCAAACTGACACTGGGAAGAGCTGTTTCCCTTCCGCTGTGTTGAAGAGAGAGAGAGATTGATATTATTCTCTGCTTGTCTCCCTACCCCACCCCTCTGTCACATCTCCTGCCTCATATCCCTGCTCCAGATAAGGAATAAATATTTTGAAATATCAGTTTCCCTTGGACGACCAATTTTGAAATGGTCTACCCTGAGGCATAGCAGTCAGTTGTGTGCGCCTCACACAAAGACGCACACTCACAGATGGGCACACACACACGCAGCCATGTTCAAATAACACCCACAAGCAGCATCAGCAAATCACACACAGTCACTTCCATTTCTGGTGGAGGCTGAAACCAGAGAGCAGCTCTTCCACATGGAGTCTGGGTGTCTGGTGGCCAAACACTGTGACTCTCTGTCCATCCAGATGAGAGTCTTTCAGAGGAGAGCGAAGAGAAAGACAACTGCACAAAGAGAAAGGTGGTAAGAAGAGAAAGGAGGTTGATTGGCGCAGACAGGAGGGATGAAGAGGAGGACGATAAGAGCAGTGGTGACAAGATAGACACAGAGAAAACGACAGGCACCCTGGCTGTCCAGCTGTGCTCCAATCAGCATCCATAGCAACAGTGAAGCACGCTGTAGTGAGGTGAAAACAACCCGATAAAAACGAACCCAGATGGTTCCCCTAGAGTACAGAGAACCTCTTACCCTTCTCTCTCAAAGAACTGTCAGACACGTTTTTCTTTCCTTTTTATGAAATATGTTTATATCAAGTTCAAACCCAACTCACAGGCTCTTTATTGGGATTAATTCCGTTGCCTCACTTTGTCGCAAAAGACACGTTTGTGTTCTTGTCAGAGAACACTGTAAATAAACGACAGGATAGTAGACTCACCCTCACTCCAGACCAATAACACAGCCTGCACAGGAGGTCACCCTTCACCAGCTCAAAACAAAGAGAGAGAACAGGCAGAGATAGGCTACCAAAACACACAATAGTCAAACCCATTTCACGTCTGAGTCAGATGAGGGTCACATGTGGGTAGTGAGTCTATTCCAGTGATCTCCAGCACAAACAAGCCTGCTGCTGTTCCTGCTGCTTACCAGAGCACACCTTTAACACTATCACAGCATCATTTCTCATCTCTCGCTCTCTCCCTCTCTCGCTCTCGCTCTCTCTCTCTCTCACTAACCCTAATTGAGTGATTCCTGCTCCACATCCTCACTGTCTTTCACAATGATTGTCTCTGTCTCTAAAGATGTACAGTATCCCTTTAGTTTGTGGTGCAGCAAACTGTTATGTGGCTATGCCACTGGTGAAACCAAAATTAACATGTGGTAACTACAAACTGTTAATATGCCGTGGTCATACAAGTTCTCTACAAGAAGGAACATAATTATACTGACCCTTTACTGGAATTATCTTTTTTAAATAGAATTCAATAGATTAGAATTAAAGATCCATAAAATCTTACTTACAAGAGACACTTCACCATACTATACAGCCCTTCTTTTTGTAGGTGGCACAGCTGTGGAAACAAGTCGAACAAACACACACACTCAGTTCTTTCACTGACCAATTGAGTCTATTTTATAGTTTGTTTCTTTCATCGTGGCAACCGTCTGATTTGTATACAACAGGCTCTTTCATGAAAAAATAATAAGTTGACCTAATGGCCGATGTGAAGAGTCAGTCAGTGTGTGTGTTCATGCGCGTGTGCATATGTGTCATCATGCACACACTGATGTCAGGAAATCCAAGGCCTAGTTCTATCATTGGTTTCAAATAGCACAATATAGCATAACGACCTTTTGCCCTTTTGTGTGTGTATGTGTGTGTTTAGCCCAGAATAGGTCCGAACAGAATAGTGTCCAATCAAAAGACTCACTGAGCCTGACCCATTGACATCAAGAGGTCAGTTTCATTGATCGGCCTGACTGAAAATACAATGCGTAGCATTAAGAACGTCAGGGAGACAGAGAACGAGAGGTCTTTTTGAGTTAGCTGATGGTAAAAACGACAGCCAGCCTCAGGGCATATAGTCGTTAATGGAATTCCTTCCTTTCGCTTCACTCTCCATGTCCTGTCACCCTCCTTGTGTTTCCTCTCTCTCCTTCCATATTTCAATTGATACAAAGAGGCAACTACATTGAGGAAGAACCGAGACAGCACACGTCATCCACACAGCATCTGCAGTGTACCTACATACAGTGGATGAGCTAATAACATTAGGAAGCAGTGGTCTCTCATTAAACCCTATAACTGACCACACACCCCCACCCCTCCAAAACACACACACACCACCACCACAACAACCACCTCTCCTCCCCAAGTCTGTACTCTTTAGCCTTTTCCCCTGTGCCCCAAGGTCGATTTACTCTAATACACAAGATACACACACACACTCACACACACAGAAGCCTCTTGTCCGTGCAGAGAGAGAGAGGCCTTGATGGGAGGCATGCATCGCCAATCTCGGCATTAACTCTTCATTCCTGCCTTAACCCACTTAACTAATGTCTCTCTCTTTCCTCATCTCCACCTTCCTCTCGCTCCCTTCTGTGCCCTCACGCTTTCTCTGGAGCGTTGACCTGTTCATCTTCATGGCTATGCCTCCTCTCTTTCCTCTCCTTCGTGTATTGAGCTGAGAAACACATTATTGGGTTGTAATAGTAACCTGTTCTTTGGAGCCTTCATCCATCTACTGTACTGCATGTAGCTTTTAGAGAGCTCACCAGACCATGCACCCTAGTGTCTCCTGTCCAGCATTTCAAAATGCCAGGGGCAGGGGTCGTCTCTGTGTGGCTACTATCTGATTGAAACACTGATTTGTTTTCATTTTCCCCAGTGAACGTATAACAGCTCAATAATCAATTGACACGCAAATCAGGTCAGTTCCTACACAATTTCACACGAGAACCTGAAGTCAGCGTTTTCACGTGTGTGGTCTTTGTGTGTGTGCGTGTATGTGTTTGTGTGTGTTTATGTGCATATACTTCTTATCTACCAACACCAGAACTTTGAATGTGAAAACAGACACAAGAGTAAAATGGAATGTCAATCTGGTCAAATAAAGTGATTGTATTACTCTACTTCCTTCTTCTGCCTGCAACAGCACTGTAAACATCTTTGGGACTTAAAAGATGAAAAGGTTCCCTGGTCTTCCTGGGTTTATTATGTGTGTGTGGTTGTAGATTGATGTTCTGTACTTGTCATGGTTTGATATCAGAAGTAATATCAGTGCACTTGGTTTTACCATGTGAAAGATGTCATGCGTTACGTCAGGATAACATGTGTAAAAATGGTTTTGTGGTGGTCAGATTGGATACACTGTGTGTGTATGCGTGTATGCATGTGCATATGTGTGTGTCCCAAAAGTGAACAATCAAAACATTTTACACAATCCAGCATAAATCTTCCTACATTGTTATTCCAGAAGATTCCTACTCCAACAGAAACAATAACACTGAAACTTGAATCACATCCGTGTTTTTCCTTCACATTGATGGCTTTGTTATTCCTCCATTGCTCTTAGTCTGGAAGGGCATTGGATGGATCAATAAAGGTTGGCCTCAGTTTATTGCCACTCACACATTGTTATGTGTGTTAGGAACCTGGATTACACTCACACTGTAAGTGACCTGCTAAGCCCTATTCACTGAGTTTCTTCTAAACACCACCTGTCATGAGTTGGCTAATCAAGCATGGGAGTGAGAAATGAATCCATCCTACATAGACACGGATCTCCCGCGGAGTAGGACCGAGCTGAACGCAGTTGTTTAACCCTGTAGAGGTGCTAGGAGAGCAGAAGACATAAACGGGTGAGAGGCTGAGAGGAAGTAACACTGTTGATTAGCAAATGAAGAGGACATTACAGTGAAAGGAGCGAGAAAGAGAGAATGAAAAACCAGTGAGAAAAGACGATGAGCTGGGCACAGGGTCGTGAGGAAGAGAGAGACAACAGGAGGAGGAAAGGAGAGATGGATCAAATGTGTGGGAAAGGGTAAAGGGTGTGCTTTGAAGTTAGCTAGCGTAATAAACTGGAGGAGTACAAGTAATCATATGAATCTGTGTGTACCATGTACATGGATATGAATGTTTCTGCTAGCGCATGTGTGTGAGCGTGCGTATGTGTGTGTATGCACTTTTCAGTTTTCTCGTCCAAACATTTGTGTCTGTGTTTTGCGCTTGTGAGTATCTCTAACTGTCTGTGTGTGTATGCGTGTGCGTGAGTGTGGCTGTTGTTCAAATTGGTCAATACAGAGCTTTACAAAGTTAAAGGCCTCTCTCTCACCCACACACAGGCCTTTATTGTGTTGCTGTCAGCTGAAGCTCAGTGCTAATAGGCTATCACCACACAGAGAACGGGCCCTAGGGGGCTCCACACATGGTCCTCCACACTGGGATGCCACTTAGCCTGAGGCTGGGGCTTAGCCAGTGCAGCACGGCTTCATGAGGATCTGAAGACTCTGTCAGAGGTGGACAATCTCCCCATTGTCTCCTTGTGAGAGTCAGAGGGGAATGCAGGCTACTTAAAAGACAGACAGGAGGAATAGTGTGAAGTAAAGAGGGGGGAGGGATGGAAGAGAAGGAGGAGACAGAGAAGGGCAAACTGAAGAGGTGGAGGGAGAAAGTTAATGAACAGGCAAGACGATGGGAGATGACAAAGATAGATAGAGGGAAACGTTAGATGAGTAACAAGAGGAGGTGGTGGCAGGGGCATGGAGTGGGGAGGGGAGGGGTGTTTGCCCCAGGGTTCTTCTGAGGGGTGCTAAGTTTCAAAGCCCTGGTGGTCTGTGTCTAATGAGGTCCTAATAGACTGGTCACACTGGTAGTGGTGCAGGGGTTGGAGGTCAGTGTCCCTAGACAGAGAGCTGGGGTTAGGAGCAGCCAAACACACTAACCTTCACTCACATTCATACACACCCTTGCATGCATACAAACATTGATTCTAAAGTGTGTGGCACACTGTAGTCCTGATTAGTACTATAAGAAGCAATACTTACTTTAGGACAATTCTTTTTTCTCATCATGAGGTATTGGTTTTCTTGGAACAATCATATTCGTATGTTCATTACACACTACAGTGTCTCAAAACACTCTATATACAAAATGTAAGATACTTCACAGAAGAACAAGTACATACGTGCATTAACCAAAAATTAACCAACGATCTGATAAAGATTCTCTTGGTCTCAGGCAGACACACACACACACACACCACTCCTTCTGGCGGGAAACCAAACAGAAAGGTGACTTGGAGAGCACACATTCTCAGTGGACCATTAACTTTGTAATGATAAAGACCATTGACAGACAATGCTGCACACACCCACACACACACACAGCCCTACACCTGTAACAGACTTCTCTAGCACTACTGGGATGGTGATCACTCAAACACACATCTGGTTGTGACTGTCTTCTGGCCCAGATGATTCCCGATTCCCAGAATCCTTGGAGCTGAGAGTTGGACAGCAAGCTGGGCCAACTGCAGGTGGGGCAATAGACAGCCCATATGGAGGATCAGACCAATGACAGAGACAGAGAAATAGACAGACAGCCAGACACACATGCAGGCTGAGAGACAGACAAACACACATTGATTTTTCAGAGGGACATACAGACAGAGAAGCAGGCAGGTAGAGTGACAGAGAGAAAAGTAAACACAAGCAGGCGCAGTCTGTCTGTTCCTGAGTGAAGTAAGGTGGACCTTCCAATGATCAGTACATGGCCTGAAGCAAGAGACTCAGTCGGCTCAGTCCTACAGTAAGGTACAGTTGAGCATGGCCACAACATATACACACCTCTCCTCTTCTTACTTCACTTCACAGAACAATGTGCTTTTTTTTGTTTTTTTGCTAAGAAAATTGCAGCTGTATCATGATTCATGCATCCCTCTCTCTTTTTCTCTTGTGGAAAGAGGAGGGGTCGATCTTTGACAGTGATCATTGTTACTGATGAGGGGCTGGTTGGTTTAAAGTTGTTAGACAGAAGTGAGAGCTAGCACACAGTTCGGTAACGGAGGGAAGAAGGTCATGACTAACCGGAGTTCCAGATCGGATTCGGAATAACGGTATATTTGAGAACATATTTTTTCGTGATTGATTGACAGACGTGATTGATAGACTATGAGAATATGTCAAAACGACAAAACAAGTTTAATTTCCATGAATCAACAGCAGCATCCAACATCAAAGTGACGTCTAAAAGTATAAGAAGAGTGTAGGCAATGAGTGGGATATAGTATTGTATACTTACTTTTGAATTGTCTCATTTGGTTTATCCTAAACAAATCACACAGGTAAGACAATTTGGCTTTAGTACTTGTTGTGCTGATGTCGGCTGTACGTGTCAGTTTAAAATGTTTAATGGAAATCTATGTTTGTGTTTTAGGACAGAAGTGTTCTTTCAAGGACTTAACGTATATTACCAAAATGACGAAGACCTTCCACATCTATTTGCCATTGGTCCTCTCGGCGGGATATCTTCTCTTGGTTACTGGACAAGCGGACGATCATAACCGACAAGCAGCTCCTCAAAACACGCATCCTGAACTCCCTTCTGCCACACAAAAACAAGGACTCATCGGGAGAGAACATAATCCCATTGAGTACAATGTCTCGATTCCCAGGCGCACACGGCCCTTACCCCCCATGTGCTCTGGACCCACAGAAATTAGAGACACTTTTAAATATATCAACACTGTGGTGTCGTGTTTGGTGTTTGTAGTTGGAATCATCGGTAACTCCACGCTACTTCGTATTATTTATAAGAACAAATGCATGCGCAACGGCCCTAATATTTTAATTGCGAGTCTAGCGCTTGGAGACCTGCTGCATATTATCATTGATATTCCTATCAACGTTTACAAGGTGAGAAACTACACACGCCTATTAAATGATAGACCTTCGAGACATGCTTTGTCTTGTTTTGTTGAACATTGATATACCGAATTTTTTTTTCCATATCCCAACCCCAACTACCATCAGTAACACACTGTACTGAAGAGCAGCATTTTCTTGAATGCTTTTGATTTGGGGGCTTCTGAGACAATCTACCTCATATCCTTCACTTTCCCTGGAATGTTAGGAGGTATTGTGTATACTTAGAATGTGAGTAGCCTATGTTTGTGGAGGCATGTGTGTTTGTAAGAGAGAGATAAATAGGCATAGTGTGTGAGAGAGAAAGATAATGTGACATTTAGATAAGAATGTGAATATTTTGTATATTTGGCCAGTGGGAGGCCAGACATGTTCAAATAATTGAGTGCATTCCAAAGAAATATGAGTGATGTAGGGATACTGCTGCATATGATTTCAATAGTCCACACACACATTCCTGTAGACCATTATTCGAAGGCAAGAAAACACACATGGGTTAGCCAAGGTTCTGCTGTCCACCAGCCGCCTCACTAAAGCCCCAAGCTTACACAGGCAGCAGTCTCCAGATCTGCATCAGTCTCCAGATCTGCCAGTCTCCAGATCTGATATCACACAGTAGAACACAAAGGGTAGAGTTCAGACTGGACAGCAGGAGTGGTTTCTTTTTGTGGATGGTCTCTCAGCAGGTAAAATAGTAACAACAAAACTTTTGACATGCCACTTTAACAGCAAATGTAACCGGTTGAATAAAATGCGATGACGTCCACTGCACTGTAGTTTTGATGAAAGAGCTCTAACTTGTGTCAATAAACCTTGTTTCTCGCCCCTCCCTCCTCTCTCACTCTTTTTCCCCTGCCTCCTCTCTAGCTGCTGGCTGAGGACTGGCCTTTCGGTGTGGGTCTGTGCAAACTGGTGCCGTTTGTTCAGAAAGCCTCAGTTGGAATCACAGTCCTGAGTCTGTGTGCTCTCAGCATTGACAGGTGGACCTAGGGCCACACACAGTCAGACACACACACAGTCAGACACACACACAGTCGGACACATATACATGAGTTGATGTCCTTGATTGAATGTCCTCCTCCTCCCTCTCCCCCAGGTACCGTGCAGTGGCCTCGTGGAACCGTATCAAGGGTATCGGTGTTCCCAAGTGGACCGCTATCGAGATCACCCTCATCTGGCTGCTCTCCATCCTGCTGGCTGTCCCTGAGGCGGTGGCCTTCGACATGATCACCATGGACTACAAAGGAGAGCACCTCAGGATCTGTCTTCTGCACCCCATGCAGACATCCGCCTTCATGAGGGTATGCAGCTGCACACGCAGTGACTCACAAGTCACAAGTGTCATCGACACCCACATACACAAAAATGCTCAAGATGCAGAACCCAGACTTGCATACAGTATCTGTGTGTGTGTGTGTGTGTGTGTGTGAGACAGTCTTCTCCTGGGGTCTGGAGGACAAGGCATTTCCTTTGAACCTTGTAGCGTTGGTAGCTTACTTCTGTAAACATATATCTCCAGCTAACAGCTCCCCTGCTTTACTTGATAAACGATAGTGATAACCGTGATAAACGATAGTGTGTGTGTGTGTGTGGGGGGGGGGTTAGAGGGGGGATGTGTGTTCTTGGTGTGTGTGTGCCAGAATAGTCTAAAATTTATAGAACGAGCTTGTGTATTGTGGTCCCATAGATGTAATTCAGTGAGGTGATAGAGGATGTTTTACCAGAATTCATCTCACTATGGAGGCATACATCTTCCTGGTCTGCCAGAGGTCACTGAGGGGATATGCACTTCACAGAAAGACTGTATTAAGACAGAAATTAGATCATTTGATCCAATCCTTTATTTTGTTTCATACCGCATGTCATATCAGTCTGGTAAGAGTAGATTTGGTGAAGCTAACTGATGGGTTTTCCTATCTGTGTTTTGTCCTGTGTGTAGTTCTATAAGTCTGCCAAGGACTGGTGGCTGTTCAGCGTGTACTTCTGTCTGCCGCTGGCCTGCACCGCTGTCTTCTACACCCTGATGACCTGCGAGATGCTGAGGAAGAAGAACGGCGTCCAGATCGCTCTCAGTGACCACCTCAAACAGGTGCAAGGGAATGACCCGCATGGATGGCTGAACATACAGAATCTGCTGGTCAACATATGTATTTGATGTCATCCTACAGAGAAGTGGTGAACCATCATACATGTTTGTCTGTGTGTGTGTGGTACAGCGGAGGGAAGTGGCTAAGACAGTGTTCTGCCTGGTCCTGGTGTTTGCCCTGTGCTGGCTGCCTCTTCATCTGAGCCGCATCCTAAAGCTCACCATCTACGATGAGAAGGACCCCAACCGCTGTGAGCTGCTCAGGTATGGATCACATGTGGGCAGAACAAACAACAACAAAAACATCAACAACACATTCTGGAAGTTGTCCTCTTTACGTAGTGTTCAAGACATGTCTGACACATTCCAAACAGCAATTTATCCAGTGTCCCTATTAATCGGTCATGTATATGTTCAAAACTATTTTCTGCTACTTTCTGTAGTTTCTTCCTGGTTCTGGACTACATAGGCATCAATATGGCATCACTTAATTCCTGTATCAACCCTATCGCTCTCTACATGGTCAGCAAGCGGTTCAAAAGCTGCTTCAGGGTAAGACACAATACTGAGTCTGTATTATATTACTTGTTTCTTGCACTTTCTTCTTCTCCTCTCTGGTTTTCTGGTCCCTTAAACCATCAACACAACACGCAACACATCAAGTCCTGATTCTGAAAGTGTTCTACAATCCTCTGTTTTCCCCCCTCCAGTCATGTCTGTGTTGCTGGTGTCTACCAGCGGAGATGCTGATGGATGACAAGCAGTCATGTATGAAGCTAAAAGTCACCGAACGAGCCTCCGACCAGAGCAACTCTCGCGTCACCAACAAGTACACCACAGCATGAGCATGCACTCCGACTGAGTCCAAGTGCCTTTAACTGGGGATCAGATGATCCTGATCCAGGCCTGTTTAGAGAAGAGTATCCTTGTTATGTGGAGAGAAGTGCACTAAGAAGGAAGTGTTATGAGATGCTCTGAGGGACTGATTTAGGAGCATGTTAAGCCCGAGCCACCGAGAAAAATGCCCTCATTGACAGAGGCACACACGTGTACATAGACTATCAATTCCCCTAAAAACTGGGTCTGGGACGTTATATGTTGGAGAGGGTTTAGAGTTGTAGAATTATCAGCAAAGGATGAATGTCTATGTTATTTGTTTACTACTAGGTGTGGCTAGCTAGGTCTGGGAGAATTGTTGAGAAATGACTTATGAAAACTCAGCATGTGTGTGTTGTCAGCCAAAAACAAAGAGGCTGGGGTAGAGTGAAAAATCTTGGGTGGATTGGGAATGTTAGTGTTGAAAGAATGTCTGCTGTATATTTTGTTGCATGATATTTTTTGTTTAACATGTATCTGGTATATTATAGCAATTTTATGAATAGTTACCCAGGTTTTGATTTGTTTAGTTTATTGTTTATTCCAGTAAGTAACAGTAGCATTTGGCATATTATTCTGTGAGTGGATGTTTTCATACTATAAATGTTTTATTTTGATGCTGAATGGTCACAAAGTCCTCTGTTGTTTTGTGAACTCCTGATTAGTACAAATGAACAGTTGGGGTTTTTCAAGCAGTGGATGTGAACAACTTCAGTGTCGACCACAGATAAGGAAAAATCACACTCTCTTTGAACTCTAATGGATCCTTTCTGATTGAAATGTTACACCTCAACCTGGATGAGAATATTGTGGTTTGATAGATTTTTTTGATTGATCTGTCGATTCATTGATGGTAATCTTATTTTATATTAGTAGAACAGGAAGACGCTAGCATTGCAGGGTCCAGGGACTGGGATGTCCAGGAACACCACCCTTTGACTTCCCTGAGGAGTTGAAGTAGACATGTTTTTAGATGATACAGTAAGGTGTGTTATTGCTCTATAATGAAGGATATCAAGCTGTTTAGCTCATGTATATACTGTGCATTATTTTTTGCCTATAAGTGATAATATGAGTAAATACAGTGCTTTCGTCTCAGCTGGGACAGTAGGTGAGGTCTAAAAGAAATGACAGAAAATTATGTTGGTTTTGTTACTACTTTTAAAGCCAAACACTGCTCATGTAAAGTAGAGAAAATGCAAGTCATCATCAGTAAATATGTTTTGCTTGAGCTATTTCTCCATCCAGAACGATTGCTGTGTGTCTTGTGTGCGTGTGTGTATAAGCGCGCGTGAGCTCTCCAGCGTTGAACCAAACGCTCCTATCATGTGAGCCTGAACGTAAGCACAGAGCACCCCTGTGAACACTAACTCATACACACACACAGACAGACAGACTCACACATCTCCACATGGAACACTGCTTTGACCGGGGAATGTTCCCTTGGGCAAAACGAGTGTCACGCATGTCACATTACCCATCAAAGACACCCTCTGTCCTATCTCTCCTCCCCGCTCTTCTTCACTCTGTCCTCCCTCAATCTTCTGTCTATCTCTCCTCTATTCAGAGACACTCACGGTTGTTCTGTTTCCCTCTCACACCTCTCCTCTTCTCTTTCATTTTCTTTACTACCACATTCTTCCCTTCTCTTTCATTTTCTCTACCATCACACCTCTCCCCTTCTCTTTCATTTTCCCTAATACCCCAGCTCTTGTCCCCTTCGAACCCTCTCTCCATTCCCCCTCCATGTCCTACCCAAAGACAGCTTGAGATTAGTTGGGTTGTTTGGAGAAAACCGAGTGTCCTATCAAGGCTCTTTATTCAATCAGTTGCCATGCCCGAGATCAATAAAGAAGCTTGTGTGTGTGACCCAAAACATCTGAGCTCTCTGCTTCCTATTACTCACACCCCCTCCACACACTCTCACAGCAGGCTCTGCAGGGCTCCTTCGCTGTGCTTTATCTCCTGATAAAGAGAACTCTGGAAAAAGTTGGCTTGAATAAATGTTCAAGAACTCTGTGATTGTCTTTATTTGGTTTCTGTTCACAGAATAGTATTTTGTTTCACTAACTTTAATTGCTATTGTCTTTTGTCGCTCTCTACTCACACATCCTTACACACACTCGTGGATGCAGGCTGTTGAGTGTATTAAGTCTGGACTAGCAGCAGTGCAAGGAGGAGAATTGTCTGGCTAAGGTTACACTAACATTTGGACAAAGCAAAGCAAATATCTGGGTGTGTGTGATTGTGTGTGTGTGTCTGTGTGTGAGGGAAAAAAAACACTTCAAGGCAAAAATGTTAAACTGCCCGTAAGCCAAGAGCCTAACACAGCCAAGAGAACACCAAGCTAAGGTATGAGAGGTTGGAATTTGCAGTGAGCCCTTTCACTTTGTAAGGGGAAGACACACAAAAGAACAGGACTATGTAGTCACACCAGTGATGCATAACACAGGTTTGATCAGTTTGAAGTTCTTTTGAATGAACATTCAGTCAATATTTTTTCATCAATCTTATGGATTGAACAAACATGTTTTCAGTTAAACACAACTGGATCCACATCCATGATACACATTCACACATGCACACGTTGTAGTAATAAACCCTCTGCCTCTGTGTCCTCTGCTACTTTATAATAACAATATGGGAGTTTCCTTCTGTCTGAGCCAAACCAACACATTCTTGAACCAGATTATGGATGCTCAATACACGGAAAGAGAACAAAAAACTGACAGGAAAAGAAAGAACGACAAGAACTTTCACTAAAAACAAGCCAAGATCCCACGATAGTGGAGACAGTTACTAAGTCTCCTGTTCTCTTATATCCCATTTGACCTATCCCTGAATGACTGGATACTGGACATGCAGACCAAAGCTGACCAATCTCTGTGGTCTAGGCCTCAGTCAATCAGATGAATCAGAGGTTGTTTCACTCCCACTCTAGTCAGGAGAGAGAGAGGGCCTCCTACAGGCCTTACATTTCAGTCCTTTATTCAACTCCTCCTGGGACAGAACATGTGATGGCACACACTTTGACCACCAGGGAGCACTAGCGGCTGTGTAATTGTAGAGCACAACTACAGGTTGATTTTATTCCTGACGTGTGAGGATATACAGAATATCCCAGGTAACAGTGTTGTTGCTTTGTATGTATGTAGGGGGTCAGATGGTTAAGCGGTTAGGGAATTGGGCGATTAATTTGCCGGTTTGATCCCCGGCCGTGCAAAATGACGTTGTATCCTTGGGCAAGGCACTTCACCCTACTTCCCTCTGGGGAATGTCCCTGTACTTACTGTAAGTCACTCTGGATAAGAGCGTCTGCTAAATGACTAAATGTAATGTAAATGTATGCATGTGTGTATATGTTTGTGTGCATGTCTGTTTGTGAGCGTGTCTGTCTGTGTGCTCTGATCTGATCCCTGGTGCTTTACATTGCAAATAGACCTTTGTTTACCTTTGCTCTTTGCTAACAATGGTTGCTATGAGTAACCTCAACTCACCGGACAGGTAACCAATCAAAAGCCACAGAGGGAGGGGTCTCAGGAGTAAACGGAAGCAGAGCAGTTATTTGTTCAGGCGGGAGAATCTTTCCTCCTAAAAGCTGATCTCGGGTCTGTTAGAAGTGTTTTAGGTTAGGGTTAGTGGTGGATACGCTGATCCTAGCTCAGAGCCAAAAGGCTGCTTGTTTTGTGTCAGTGCGGAGAGAACAATTTCCTGTTCAGACCTGGAAGTTACAGCCAGCTGCTACACAGACACAGCATATCAACAACACAAGGTAAGCCTCTATTCAATTACTGTAGTCTTTCCAAAGATTCATTTATGTTGATTATCTACTTAAGTAGCTAAGACTCCAGATGATGTAATGACCAGAACAGAGTTCACATAAACCATGTGGGTGTGCTAAAGTGAAAGTGAAGGTGGTTCTGTGTTTCTGTTCAGCATGGTAGTCCCATGATCAATGTTAATCATGTCAAGATCACTGATAAATATGGACATGTGAGCAGGTGCACACACACTCACACAAACATACTGTATGCAGGAATATAATCACAACCACCCACCCCGAACCATATTTTGCACACATCATATTTATCACTGCTAGGTTGGCCAGTTCTAGTTACCCCAAGCAACAGCAGGGGCTTATCATCTTCTCTCTCTGCTATACTCTTATCTGCCTTGCCTCTCTCACACACACACACACACACACACACAAGCACTCACGTACACACACACACTTGGAAATGAGTGTGCTATGGAGCTTATCTGAGTCCTTTGGGGCCTGGCAGCCACTTCACAGACTTGGATGGATCACATGAGTGTGACCATAGAGACAGACCTGTACGACCAGAGACTTAACACAGAGACAATGGAGCCTACTTGTTAGCATTACCTCTGGGAAAACTATCAGGCCTGTGGACATAGAAACAGCTTTGTGCATGTCCAGATGGCTGGCAATGCTGATCTGAGAATCCCTGTCCTATAACTGAGGGAGAATTTCATCGTTCCACTCTGCACATTTCAGTTTCTTCATATTAATGTTGTTTGGGGGCATGTTTAAGTTAACTGGAGGCCTATAGGGACAAATCATTTGAATATTTTGAGGCCAACGGCTCTTGTGGCATGCGTTTGTGACCCTAAGATGTCAGCAGAGACAACAATGGCCCTATCAAGAGGAAGCTAGTACTCGTAAACTTGGCAGTGCTTCCTGTTTGATAACTGCCTCGCTCATGTCTTGTTTTCAGTCTCACTTACACCACATGCAAAAATACACAAAAAATACATGCAAGTATTCACAAACACACCAGAACACACGCACATGCACACACACACAGAATCCCAAGATTAAGCAAAACATGCTTGGGAAGCTAAGATGACAACGCAGTTCAACCAGCATGAGTCTTTTTCTCCTCTTGTTGCAAAGATGTATAGGAGTTAAGAGAGTCCCTTCCCAGCCCTGACAGGAGGAGGGGCTTAGGCAGATACAGGTGTGTAGCATGATAATGTGTTGTCATGGTACAGTGGCACTGTAATTTGAGACCTCTGGCAGAGATGACTTGCTATGAACAACAGCAGAAACAGGATTTTCAGGTACTAACCTGAATCCCATATAAGCATCAATCACGTCACCATGGAGACAGCATGACAGGAAGTAGGAGGAGAGAATAATTGAGGTGGTGGTGTAACTGAACCAGGGAGGGATGGAAAGGAAGGACAGAGAATGAGTGTCTAATTGGTGGAGAGGTGGCAGATCAATCAATTGAAGAATGGACTGGACATTGCGTTAGAAAACAGGAGAGGAGGAGACAAGAGGATGAGAAGGGAGGAGATAAGATGAGCGGCATGGTAACAACAGGGCACGTAGGAAGGTTACAGGAAAGAAGAGTATTAGAAAGTAAGAATGCCAAGCACACGTCCACTCACTGTAAGCCTACATACATAGAAAGTAGTGGGAAAGTGCATGGTGAATGTGCAGCCTTATTTGAGCCCATACAGCTGCTGCTGTTTGACTTTTCCCTTCCTCGTACACATGCGCACACCCACACATACGCATGTACGTGCACAAAAAACACACACTGTGATGCAGACCGGATGCCTACTTCCTGTTGCTAGTTTGGCCTGTTTTAGAAGGCAGATAAGAGCTGTGCAGTGAAGTGAAGAGGGGGTAGGGGTGCTGTCTACTCTGTTTGGGCTATCCTCCTAAAGGAAACTATAAACATTTTTGCCAAAAGTATAACAGCACTGAGCATGTGAATGTGACACACATGTTGAAATGTCACGAAAATGTAACTTTCGTTTTTTTTCTCCCTCTCTTTTTCTCTCTGCTTCTCTTTTTGTCAGGTTCAGACCACAGGGCCGTTTGGCAGGCTCCACTTCCTCATTGTCAACAGAAACTGAGAGCAAGACAAGAGAGAACAAATAACTGTGACACCTGTCTCTGTTCAACGCCTACACATTTGACCTGTTACAGTTAACTGTGTGCAGCAGGACTTACCTCATCACAAGCAACCTGGTGTACGCAGACTTGATAGACTAAACTGGAGTGGGGATCTTAAGTTGGACAGTTACTGCCAGAAATGTACTAAGCAACTTACCCCAAGGTAAGGTTAGATTCAAGGACACTGAAACAGTCAGGGCAGAAAAACTGGAACCTCTGGTTCAGTGGAACTTACAACGTTATCTGACTGTGCTCTGGAACGCCGGGACTTTTGCAGTGGTATCGTCATCAATACAATCCAGTTCTACACTTATGTGTACGCTGAGATTATGTCACCATAGAGTTGTATAATTGTGTTCTGGAAAATTCAACATGCTGCAGCAGACAGAGCTAATCTTTGAGTATGCCAGCGACCGTGTCAACAATGGACCTCAGGTAAGAGTGGCTTGTTCTTCAAGTGTGTGACCTTTTTGCATATCTGTATATTACTGCATCAGTTGTCTAACTGTGTTTTACAGCAGGAGGAGCATTCTGCGTTCCCTGCAGTGATTGTAGAACAGGTCCCTCACGCACATCTACTCTCCTACTCAGGCCTGGTCTGTGAGCAGACACACTCTGAGGTCCATCCACTCTCAGGTAACTCTAACTCACACTGAAAAGCACACTCTTGCCTTACAACAGTTTGGGTTGAATAAATCATCTGTATTATTTCAAGAGTTCCATTCCTTTTTTACCTTGGTTGGGTGAGGATCTACACATGCGTACCGGTGTTGTACGTAGAACAGCGACCCATGGTCACAGTTTTCGATAGGTCACCGTTTTCGTTACAACACCGGAATCCTCTTGACATGGACCACCCCCTCAAAATGCAGGAAGTCAACAAAACATTCCTAGCTGCTCAGACAGTGCTACAGTAGCTAGCTAGCTGCGCAGCTAGTGCTTGAACATTAGCTTTAAGTTGGCCACTGTTTTTGGAATGTAGAGTTTAGCAAATCTATCCACAGTAGCTACATTAAAGCCATCGGCAAAAGTGAGTGTTGTCATTATTGTCTAATCCATCGGTATCAAACGTTTTTTCAGACAGTTATCAGTCAACTAATTTAAACAATTACAGTAACTGCTAACTAGCTAACTAACAGACTGTTTTTACCTAGCTACCTAAAGTAATAGCTGGACCGCAGATAATTTTATTAGCCAAGTTTAATCAGCGTTTAGTAAAGCCAATTGCATGTAGTCAACAACTAGTAAAACTTTAGTTTTCTAGAGCTAACTACCAAGCAATTTACGGTAGCAAACTACTGCTATTAAATACCCCTTTTCGCTACATAGCTGTGTTGGGTATCTGCCATGTTCTGGCTAACTTGCTTTAACCTGGAGAACCTTTGTCTTTGTTTGACAGTGGAGTGCAAACTTGTTTGGTAGCTAGCTAATAGTACCTGGATACAACTTAAAAACAGCTGGCAATACTGTTCCCTCCAAATTCCTTCCAAAGGTCTTACATCTCCTTGCAGTAGTCCTGCACTGTCACTGTATTTTCTCAGTCTCTCTTCTCTGCTCTCTTATTATCTCTCTCTGGCCTGTCTTTTCTGCCTTTCTTCCTGCAGTGGAGGGGTGTGAGAGTGGGGATGAAGAAACCATGGAAACACTGGTTGCTGCTGAGACTATCCTTAACATGGATTCTACTGACACTCTCCTAGAGCAACAGCACTACTGTAAGTCAAACACACACACACACCTATCTATAAATCTAAACATCTGGAATATTATAATGTTTAAAATATGCCATCCACTACCACATCATTATTAACTTTTTATATTATTCCATTTTAACATTGTCTTTGTGTCCCCTCCCAATCCCCCCCCTGCCAGCCCAAATGTTTGTGCCACTTCTTGGGAATGTCATCACCGCTCCTGTTACCCAGGTGACCGTGTCAGCAGAGGGGATTGTGGGAGCTGTGGACCAGCCTCAGTGGTTCACATCCCCTATGGAGAATGCTGTGGCACAGCCACAAAAGAGGAGAGGTCTGTTTTTTTTTTTTTGCTTACAGGATGAACAGGACTACAAACCTAGATTATTCGTTTTAAAAGATGTTGTTTCATCACTTGCTTTCTAACCACCCTGTCTTTTACAGGGAGGAAACCTCGACACAGCAGGCCTGAATCACCCACCCCTGACATCATAGTGAAGAGGAGCAAGTATAAATACAAAAAAGGTATTCTCTCCCCCTTCCATGTCTTTTGTCTCACTAATTCTCTCTCAGACATACAACAAACTCCCTCTATGTTTAAATGGTCTCATCTGGTTTGTGTCTGTCTCCCCTCTCCTGGGGAGCTACTGCACCTCCCATCTCTTTGTGTGTGTGTGTGTGTGTGTGTGTGTCAGGCAACACGTTATACCTGTGGCAATTCTTGATGGAGCTACTCCAGGATAGGCAAGCTTGCCCCCGCTACATCAAATGGACCAATCCCCATGCAGGAATCTTCAAGCTGGTCAACTCGAAGGCTGTGGCCAGACTCTGGGGAAAACACAAGAATAAACCAGACATGAACTATGAGACCATGGGCAGAGCCCTCAGGTTGGATGCATTTGATCTTACATTGTTGATCTGTGATGGCTGTGCAACAGATATCAAATCTCCCAAAGTATTGCTTGTGCGTGTGTATGCGTTTGTGCACTGATGTGTGTGCGTGTGCAGTTTGGTAATACCACTGCTCTGTGCTCATCCAGGTACTATTACCAGCGAGGTATCCTAAACAAGGTGGAGGGCCAGAGGCTGGTCTACCAGTTCACCTCGCTGCCTGAAGACATGGTCTACATCACTGATGGTAAAGAAGAAGCTGATAATGATGATAAAGAAGAGGAGGAGGAGGATAATAGTGATGACGACGCAATCTGTGACAACCCAGAGGACAGTTCTTCTAGTGATGATGGAGGTTCCTATGAGCATTCACCCCCCGCCTCTAGACCTGTCCACCAACCTGGCCGAAAGACCTCCACCAGAACAAGGGAAACAAAACCTCCGGGCCAGCCCAGATCCAGGCCTCGCCCCCCCGCCTCTGCCTCAGCACCAGCCCAGCGCGCTACTGTCCTCAGGTCCACAGGGGACAGTCTGATCCAGCAGAGGCATTTGCCGATCGTGTCTGCTGAGATGCTGCGGAATCTACAGAACCTCGAGAGAGTCCAGTCTCTGCAGCCAGGCGGCCACGCGTCTGTCTTCAAAACCGCTCAGCTGCTCGGGAGTCTTTGTGAGAAACAAGCCTCTAGTAGCAATAAAACAGAAGGTCGGCAAGGGGTGATACAGGTGCTGAACCACCCTGATGGGACTACTGCCACAGACGAGAAGCTAGTCTCTAAACAGCCTGCCAGCCAGCCTCAGATAGTGACCCTGCAGCTAGCACCCCTCACTAGTTTTGACCAATAAAAACACAGGCAGCAGTCTCAGGACTAACTCAGTGCCCTGTCAGACTGTCAGTGCCTTGTCATCAGGGCAACATCAGCAGACACCCAACAACCAAATTGCCTGTGACAATAACTTTCTTATTGGGAGTCCCTCTAGAGAGTTACAATCTTAGAAGTCTTTGTGCCCTTATAGACACCATTAGAAGTTATTAGATCTTCAACTTCAACCAGAGACCAAAAACATGCACTGGAATCTACAGCCACTCTGCGGAAATGTATAGCTGTTTCTGCTTGCACTTCATCTCCATTGTATGGGAGCTTATACTCTGATCAATACACTGTTATTTGTTCTCTCTTTCTCTCACCCCCCCCCCCCCCCACACACACACACACACACACTTCACATTTGCCTTGAACATTGCCTTGCACTAATTGTAATGCACACCCTGTCCTTGTCCCCTTTTCCACCTTTCCTTGTGCTTCAGACCGACCTGATGCAACACTTAACCAAAGACATTCCAGATCAGTTTAATGTGGGCCACTGTACTGTCAATGTTTTGAATAGCATGCTTGGTACATAAGTATCTATTGTACAGGATCAAACAAACCTGAAAAAACACCAGCTGCATTCTAAACCGGTTCTTCTTGATATGCATTCCACAGACTAACATTATGAATGTTGTTAATGGATACAAGTTGTGTCGTGTAGAAATCATAAACTATAAATCTAACAATCACCGGTGCCTTGGGAACATTTCTAATGAATGACAATCAACAAACAAAAAAAGGGATATAGACCAAACCTGTCCTATACACTTATTTTAATGTATCTTAATGTTAGCATTTCTGCACTCAATACTGTTCTATTATGACTGTAAATATACTTACTCCACCATATACTCCTTTATGTATTTATGTATTTTGTCTTATATATACTTTTTGTGAACTTGTGCAACTTTATATTGTTGACACTTGCCAGCTGTCTCTCAGGATTGTAAAATGTTTCCGCATATACTCCCACCCGAACTTAATTGTCTATGCAAGGAGTAAGAATAAATTACAGAAATGTGTATTGTTTTGATTTTTACCTCCTTGGTCTTAAATTTGTTGCTAGGGTTCAGACAAGTGAATTCCACCAAGATCTATTGACCATTTTACAAATACAATTAAACGTCTAACTAGGGTACTGCCCTTGCAATTGTCTGTGCTCACAATTAAATGTATTTGTTGTGGAGTTATAAAGGTTAACGCGTACCATTCTTTTTGTTATATACAATGTGTTAATTTGTCTAATTTGATAATAAAACATTTTTTGGGAAAGATTCTTATTTTCATTGTTGCACAAACAACGTCTAACCCTAGCGCCAGATATTGTGTCGTATGTACCACTCCATGTTGGTAGGTGGCAGCATTACATTATCACTTTGTTTTCTAGCTACTGTAGGAACTAGCTATTGCCTACCACTGCTGACAGACAAGCCCGTTGCTAACAGTTCGTTTTGCCATCCAGAACTTTCTACTGTCCCTCCACGACACAATATTTTAGCTAGACCCATGGCTACCGAACGGCAAGTTAATCCAAATAATTTAAGTTAATGTTCATGTACCTTTGATTTCATTCAGCAAGATAATTGTGGCTCTTTTTTCGTTTCTAGCAGTTTCCCAGATAGCTGCATAGATGAGGACCCCCAGAAAGCTTTGGAGGTAAACATCAGCCAGCTAGCTAATGCTACCTACCGTATGTTAGAAAGCTGTCTAGCTAGCCTTGTTCTTAACCAGTTTATTTACATTTGATAACATTTACAGCTAACCTGCAAACTAGAGTGCACACAAGTTATACGTTTAACAAATGATTAAGCTCGCAACATGTTACTATTAGCTAGCCAATATAGCGAATGCTATTTTGGTTGAGACTACAAATTTAAATATTTCTACCTGCTTGCATATGTTTACTATCCAAACTCCAACTAGCTATCAACCGTTTGTTTTCAGGGTTAAGGGATGTCAAGAATGTAAATATTATCACCCATATGCAGCGGACATCCCCATCCGGTATTTGGTAGCTAGCCAAGCTACTTTAGCTACTTTAAAAATATAGTAATTATTTGAAATAGATCGGGTGAGCTAGTTGGCTCTAGCTTAATGTCAATAAGCAGACACGCTTTCAGTCTACACTTGCCATTGTAGGCATATCATCCATCGGCAGACTCCCACATCTAAACTTTGCTTGCGATCCTTATCAGTGATCTTAATGTAAAATGTATGTTTTAATTCAGGAGCTGAATGAAGCCTTGTTGGGAAATCCTGATAATGCTGAGTGGTTTTGCCAACGAGCCTATGCCCACCTACTTCTCAAAAACTACAGTTGTAAGTCTGTTCCCAGGCTCCCACCAACTTATTTTTAAAAGCTGTGGATGTTGCACTGTAACCGTCTGAGCCAAACTGAAGTAGTATGTATCTGTGCATGATGTCATTGCTGTTGTAGGTGCTGCCAACGATTCCAAGAAAGCTCAACTGCTACAGCCCAGCCTTGCACTTGCCTTCATGAGAACAGGGTGAGTGAGCGATCAAGCGATTTAATTGACCTTCGGTGAAAAAATACTTTTTTTGTTTAAATCTGTTCTCCATGTCTCTGCGCTTTTCACCCTGCAGAATAGCAGAGTACCACCTCAACCACTATGAGTCCTCACACAAGGCCTTCACCCAGGGACTCCAGCTGAATGGTGAGACCCCACAGAAAGCCTGTGTACAGCACAGATACATGACTACATCAGACCCAGCCCTCAATCATGGCTACAAAATTGGCAAAGTTGGGGGAAACATGCTCTCAATAACTCCCTCGTCTGGGCAGTCAGTCCAGCTAAGCAGAGTTAGGTCTCGGCCATCTAGGCCAGATGTGGAACTATCAGTAGGTAGCAGTGTCTAGCCAGATGGACTTCTAAAAGAGCCCCATCAATGCAAACTTAAAGGCAATCCAACATTGCCATGTTGGTTCCAGGCATTGCTGTCGACAGCTGTCAACATCAAGTCTATGACATCGTGTCTGATTAATAATTCTAAGTATGGAAGAAAGTGGTGAATAGCCCCTTGAGGTTTGTTTTCTCTGTATGCACCCCACAGATTCAGACAAAGATTTTGAAGTTTGGATCCAGCGCTGTGAAGAAATGATGGGGAGTAAGTGGGACAGATGTTCATATACATACGTGTGTGTGTGGATGGAGCTGACATGTTGCTTTGGTCTAGAACGTTTACATGACACCCTGAAAGGGTAACACATACACCCAAATATGACTACCGTGTTGTATTCATGTGTTCTCAAAATTGTCAAGTGAACTCAATTATCAAGTGAAAACATTCTTATGCAATCACACACACCTCGGTTATCTTCAGCATTGGCCCCAGTGTCCCTTTCATGTGCTTAATGACGGTGTTTACTGGTAACCCAGTAACTGGCTGTTTCTCCATGCTTCTGCTTCACACCCCCACACCATCTTCATTCCCCACCAGTGTGCTCCCATCACTTCCCCATTTCAAAGGCGACCTCATTTACGCGACATTATCACTCCCTCTTCCCGGCTCCTTACATCTCGGTCTCTCACCCATTCCCGTCTCAGTAATGAAAGCAGTAAATAATGTATGATAGCTGGTTTGTAAACGGTGATCAGGCCTGTTAGGGCTCCCAGGGCCTTTCATGGGCGTGGATGGACCAGTAAACAAACTGCTGGTTGTCATCCTAAGAGAGCGGTGTGTGCGGGAGGGGGGGGGGGTGTTGGTGTGACTTTGTCTACGTGTTTCCATTGGTGTGTATGGAAGCATGCTTGTGCAATACGAGCAAAGATTATTGGACGCAAGTTTTGTATCTGGTGGGACTAGGACACATCCAGCTACTCCAGGATGTAAAGTAATGTTTTGGTGTGTGTGTGTGTGTGTGTGTAATAAATTGTCTTCTCTCCTCTTCCAGAACAGAGCCTGAATGGCAATGCGAACATGGTGAGTGCTGCGCTTGCCTACACCACTTGGGGGCACTGTTGATCTCAGCATCTCCAGATCAGGCTCGCTCACACTACTGAAGAAAAACCTCCTCTGGGATCCCTTTGTGTCTCTCTCTGTCATCTGTTTGTTTTTGTCCATCTTTTCATCTAACTTGTTATCCCTTCTCTCTCTCTCTCTCTGTCTGGGATGACTGGATGCTACAGCAGCCATCTGCAGCACCACCGGCAAAGTAAGTAGACTGTAAGTAGACCTGCTGATTAGGCATGTTTCATCCAGCCACCTGACCACGTGAGCTTGTGTGTGTTTTTTCCCTCAGACACGACTGGTACCAAACAGAGTCCCAGGTCATTGTCACCATCATGGTGAAGAACGCCCAAAAGGACGCGGTCTTGGTCAGCTTTGCAGAGAAAGAGGTACATGGGTAACACTATACACACACTACACACACACACACAGTCTCTTTGGCAGAAAAGTTTGAAGAATATATAAGATGGAGATGAGGAGAGCCTGTTCTGAGATGTTCTGTTTCTGGAACTTGTAGAGAAGGCTTTATGGGATAGCCTTCGGCTTGCACTGGCGGTAGATGAAACGGGCATCTCTCTATCTCACACACAAACACACACACCTAAAACACGCACACACCCGTTCCCTGTGGCCATGCCTCCAGCAGTGCCTTGAAGAAGGCGCCCCTTTCTTCAAGGCACTGGGAATACCCTTCCCAATGTTGTCCCAATGATCACCTTTAAGTGTCATATCAGCACTGCAGGAAAGCCTTCAGAGGGAAAATGCACAAACAGCAGCTCTCTGTGTTTTTCCTTCCTGAGGGGTGACTAGAGGGAAACCAGGGTCTCTTAACCTCACTCTGAAGGCAAGGTACAACTGTGTACCCCTACATGAGAGATCTTTACTCCACCACGGTGGTGCAGATACACAAGGCGTGTGTGTGTATTGTGTGCGGGCCAGAGACTGACACTTAGACTCCTATGAATGGGAGAGATGCTAGACCTGTCAGCCCGTCCCTCAAAAAGAGTGATAGACACTTGTGCTGTTAGCGGCTGTCTCATCCCCCCCTCCCCCCCTGCCCCATGGGGACAGTGTGGTCCGGCTGTCACACTTCCCTGAGACCAGCACACACAGGGGGACAAGGGGACTCTCCTCTGCCATAGTGCACTAATGTCAAGTGCATTCATACCAGGATTCATTTTGTCTCCGCGTTCTATATAAAAAGACGAGTGTCAATGTGCACGTGTGAAACGCAGTGTGTGTGTGTGTTTCGTAACGTTTGTGTTTTTCCCCCTTAGTTGTCCGCCAGCATACGGCTGGCGTCGGGGGAAGATCTCGGCTTGAGCTTTCACCTCTTGCATCCCATCGTGCCTCAGCAGAGCACCTTTAAGATCCTCTCCACCAAGGTACCCGCCCTACACGACGCTCCTCTGGCAGCTCTGTGGCTTTTGAAACCGGCGAACACAGCCACTCCACTGTGTCTGGGTCACTTTCGCTGGTGTCCTCTGTCCAGTGCAGAGGCTGCGGCGTTGAAACCTCATCCAGAGGTATACATGGTGATACACATCCGGAAACATCAAGAAAATCCTGCCAATGGCTAGCAAAACCCTCCAGTTTCCACTTGAGAAAGGCAATCCCAACCCTCCCCGCATACCCACACACACACATACAGCGGCCATTCTCACACACACACACACTCTCTCTCCCCTTGCCATGGCAACAGTAGACACCGCATACCAGAGGTGCACGTGTGTTGAAGCTTAAACAAGAGCCCAGTCTTAGAGACAGGGGAGGAGTCTTCACTAGACACACACACACCTTAAATACACACACACACTCGCACAAGAGCGCAGTCTTAAAGGGAGAAGGGATGGAGAGGCAGAGGGAGGTGGAGAAGAGAGAGTTCAAGCTCCTCCCTCCCCACAAAGCCCTGTCTGTTCCCTGGTCCACAGGGCTCCTGGGGTACGCACGGTCTTGTTGCCCACACACACACTCTTACCTTACATAAGACACTTCAACCCAATATTAAAACACATATGATGGTAAGCGAATTCCTTGTTTTGCATTCTGCAAATCCCTGGGCCACTTTGGAAGCTCATTTGACTTCATCGGGTGTGGGTGTGAGAGAGAGTAATAGCCATCCATGTTAGAGTGCCATAGAGACAGACGCCAGAGAAGAGAATGCGCCGTGTGGTTTGAGGGACTCTTCTCTGCCAGCAGTCGACTGGGGACGGCCCCCCTCAGAGAGCAGCCGGGACAAGCAGTCACAACAACGGCCCCGTCCTCCCAGGCTACTGTTTAATGCAGCAGTTTCCCGTGTTCTCCGGTCGCCAGCCCTGTCCCTGGCTCCTCTACCTGGAACAGGGGCCCTTCACCCCCCTTTTCCAGGGTTAGCGCTTCGCTTGCCTGCTCTCTTTAAAGTCACCCGAGAAGGGGAAGGCTCAGCCTATGCGCACACACACACACACACACACTGTATGTGCTCACACACACACACGCAAAGCTTTTAACACACTTGTGCCATCTTGGCAGAATGTTGGTGTTCCCTAAGGTTGTGGGTGTGTGCAAGAGTGTGTGCGTGAGAGTGTGTGTGCATGAGTGTGTGTGTGTGTATATGTGTTCCAGTGTGTGTGTGTGTGTGTCCTCTCACATTCTTGTCAGTGCTGCCCTATTTGACCTCCTCCTGTCTTCAACCACGACAGACTTTCTAACCCCTGGGGTCACCACGACAACAGGGAGCCAATTACATACCAGCGTGTTTGATCAGAGCAGACGGCTATGCGTGCACACACACACACTCTCTCACTGACACACACACACACACACACACACTCTTCTCATTTCTAACTCATCTCCTCTTGCGGAATAGATAACACGGCGGCTCCCACTTTAATTTCCATGCCTGTCAGTGTCTGAGGATGTTTATGTATTTCTTTATTTATTTTGTGTGTTTATTTGAGTTTGTTTTGAAACCCGTGGTGATTGAAAGTAGGAGAGGCACACTAGGAAGGGCAGAGGGGACGGGGGGTAAGGACACGTGGGACTTCAGACACGGGACTGAACTCTGTGTGTGTGCGCGTGAGTGTGTGTATGTGCGCGTGTGTGTGTGTGTGTGTGTGTGTAGCCCCTGGGGTTCTGTGGGTGGTGGCCCTGTATGTGGCAGTGCTGTCACATCCCTTTAAGAGACAACGCCTTGCCTGTCACACACACACCCTCACACACACACACACATACAGACGCACGGCGCCTTCCCTGTCACGTCCCTTTACAGCCAGAAGACACAGATGTGGCAGCAGATTAATGTTGGATGGCCTCGTATCACGCGCACACACACACACACACACACACAGAGACCATGGTCTCAGCATGGGTTTTCATTGGTTATCAGCACACATGCAAAAGCACAGAGAACAGGGTATTTGTCAGTCTCTACACACACACACACACTCACACCTGCATCAACAGCACTGATTCAGCAAAGCACAGAGATGACAGCCATGCTGTAATATGTTCTAGAAGCACCTGTACCATCCCGACATTGCTGTGCACCATCTCCTAACCTCTGTAGAATGGGACCATAGGGAACATCTTGCAGTGATCATATTGGCTTCTAGAACCAATCTCCTGTTCCTTCCCATCTGTCTCCTCTCTCCGTTTCACTCTCTCCAAACCTCTCTCCTGTGTCCCATCACCCTCATGAATGAATCATCTTATTGCCCAACAGAGCAGAAATGCTGTTTAATTTCACCGACATAGTGCTGGTTGTTCACTCACACACACTCATTGCTGGTACAGCAACACCATAACAGGGAGTAAAGAACTCGGTGTCTTGCGTGTCTCACTGGCATGTGCCCTGTCAATCCTGCTCAGCATCTCGTGTGTGTGTGAGATAGAGAGAGAGAGAGAGAGAGAGAGAGGGTGTAGGTGTGTGTGCTCGTCCTCTTTCCACCTCCAAATTCGGTTCTTCCTCTCATTCTTGCCTCGTCCCATGTTCTGTTCTGCTGTAATGATCTGTTCTAGATGCTGTTGCGAGGAAAAGTAGGAGTGCACACACACACACATACAGACAGGCCCCTGTGGCTGACAGACATCTCGTTAGTGCTCTGTGTCTGTCAGTAAGGTTTGAGATTGAGCTGTGCCCCCGCATACCCCAGCATCTCTGCCTGTCACACACACGCAACGCACACCACTGCCAAGATGGAGGCTCACTGTCTAGGCCTTCATTATGATGTGTCATTCTAAGCGTCCTATATAGAGAGCGACATGTAATATCACTCTCATAGGGTTAGGTTTGATTTGTTAGCACGTCACCGGCTGCTGCAACAACAAACAGGGGAAGGGTTTCATCTCTTTCTCTTGTTCTTTCTCTGTTTTCTCGCTCTCTCTTTCTCTTTCCCGCCTCTCCCAGGTGGAGATCAAGATGAAGAAGACGGAAGCAATCAGGTGGGAGAAGCTGGAGGGAGAGGGACAGGAGTCCAACATCAAACACTTCACCCCCAGTGAGTACCCCCCCGCTCTGCCTCTCTATCTGCCTCTGGATCAGCAGGCGTCAGGAGCCGTGCTCCTTCATGACCACAGTGCACGCCCTCGGAGCAATCTGCCCGGCTCTGCCCACGCCAATCTAGCTAGCCTGCGCCTATGAAAGCCTGCGTGCGCACGTGGACGCGCATGGTGATGTTGGTGTGTGCGTCTCTTCCAGACCAGTACCCTTCGTCCTCCCACTACACGCGTAACTGGGACAAGGTGGTGGTGGACATCAAGGAGGAGGAGAAGAAGGAGAAGTTGGAGGGCGATGCGGCGCTCAACAACCTCTTCCAGCAGATCTACACGGACGGGACGGACGAGGTCAAGCGGGCCATGAACAAGTCCTTTGTAAGTCCACGCAGATATTAAAGATATTTGTCCTTGTTTCAATGGATATCAATCGTGCATTTCATGAAATACAGTGTGTGACTTTTGTTTTGGCATAAACCCCTTTCCCCCTCCTGCCCCCCCCACCCCCCTCTCCTCCTACCTCCCCTCTCCTCCTACCTCCTTCAGATGGAGTCAGGCGGTACAGTCCTGAGCACCAACTGGACTGACGTGGGGAAGAGAAAAGTAGACATGAGTCCTCCTGACGACGTCGAATGGAAGAAGTACTGAACTGAGCTACTCCTCCCCCCCAGCTCTCCCCTTTCTCTGCCTCTAACAGACTCCCCCTTCTCTGCCTCTAACAGACTCCCCCTTCTCTGCCTCTAACAGACTCCCCCTTCTCTGCCTCTAACAGACTCCCGCCAGTCCCTTCCAAACCCCTGACCCCACCTCCCACTCCAGGCCCATCTACCAATATTGGTTTTAGAGATTCTGTGTGTCTCTTAGCCCCAGTCCAAAGGACTAGTGTTGAACCCTTCTCCTAATCCACTCTCATAGATAACTGACAGGCTCTTTTATCTATCAGCTCTGGAACAACAGTATTTCACTAACATTCTGGAGAAGTTCCCTGGCTGACATGTCACAGAGAGTAGTCAGGTTCTGGCACCTTGATCAAGGGAGAGGGTTGGTTGAGCCGTGGACTGAGAACTAGGGTTGAGGAAGCCTAACCAAGATGTCTTTGATTTAAACTTTGGATTTGGTTTTTCAAATATACACCCCCTTTGAGTGGTCCCTTATTCCCAGTTTACCAGGAGTCTGACAGTTTGTACTGCTGGGGTCTATAGCCAAGCTTTCTATGGTCCCCATCACTTCATCTTGTATAGAAAATGTAAAGAATAAAACTAAACAAAAACACATTTGAAACAATAAGAAAGTTATAAACATGTTTTGGGCACATGTGATTTTTGTGTACACTCAATAAAAGGCCAATCCTTTTTTCCACAATAGCAATACAATATACTGATGGTCTGGAGATTGTGGGATATGTTAAACATGGGGTTAATACCAGGTTCTGTGTGTGATTCAAGATTCTGTGTAAATAAATGGTTTGTTTTTGGGTCACAATCTTACCTTGTTTTTCTGTTTTGGTATCACAGTATCAAGTTAATATTGTGTTTCTTAGGATCATGACATTTTCTAACACACAGGTTCAGAGGTTTGAAGCTAGCCTTCAGAAACAATCTGAATATGCTGGTGAGGGTTGTTTGGTTGGGGGGCTATTGTCAGCCACACTGAGACACACACCTAGAGCCCCTGGCTCCCTGGGCCTGTCTGCTGTCTCAGCAGGCTTCATGAAACTCAGCTTGCCTCTTACATCCACACCAACCCCCTAACCTACATTCACCACTGTGCAACAAGCATGTGGGTGTTTCACTGAAGGTTGGGATGGGTCATCTACTAGCATTCTCTGTCCAGCCATCCACATGCTCCAAGGTGGTTTATCCAGCCTCCAGCCCGGATGGTGTTGGGAAGATCCAAGAGGGGAAGAACAAGGAGAGGAATGGAGGGAAGGGGGAGGAGGAAGAGGAAGAGAGAGGTCACAGCCCAGACCAGCAGGTTGAAGCAGGAAGATTAAACCTTGCCCTGACAGCAGAGGAAGCTCACCTGACACACACACACACTCATCTGCTTGGCAGTGAGTGGGTGTTAAAAGGCACGAGAACCTTCATATGGAGATGTCTCCTCACCAGATCGTCAGCCCTCTCACACTGAGTTAAGTGTTAAATTTACTGCACATCGTTTCATCTCTCGTGACGATCAAACGCCGCTCTGTGACTCCGGAAAGGACAGCACTTTCTCTTCTCTCTCTTACTCTCTTTTGCTCGCTCGCTCCCTCTCTCACACCCACATACACGGCCCCCACCCTTACCCCTACCCTCGCCTGAAGCTGGTCCCTGACATCAAAAGGAGCTAAGCGCTTTGCATCGTGGGTAAGATCTCAGAGCGTGACGGCTGAAGAGTCTTTAGTCTCATTAAAGAGTTCTAGAACTGGAACTCCAACATTAAAGCAGACTCGAACTCCAGGACTGGGGAAAGGAACTCTACTCTCACTACACTTCCCTCAGGTCTACTGGGTTTGACATGTCGAAGGACTTTCAGTGAGTGTGGGTAGGGTGAATTTTGGTAATCTGGGACATTGGGTAATGTGGGACACTTAAACTCCAGAGTGTTTTCTTCCCTGCCAAGACAATGTCTAGTCCACAGAACTTTGAGGTTAAGCATGGATGTTGTGACTGAAATCACAAAACGTGATTGGTGTGGCGTCACAGAAAGGGTCAGGGCAGAAGTTAATCAGGAAACTCAGATGATAAAATGCATGCAAAAAATGTCCCAGATTACCAAAATTCACCCTGTTAATGTAATTGCATTGTTTAGCATATTTACTTTGTATAGAGCTGCCACAAGAATAGGGAACATGACTTTTAATAATTTTACTTACAAAAGGTTTATTCGTTTATTGCACTTTGTAACGGTTTCTGAAAACGCTGATAAAATCACTCAATTTTGGGAAGATTGCAAGAGAAAGCCATTAGTACACTTTATTATTAGTGGATGGAAAGAAAAAAACTGCCAGGGGGATCTGACAGAGTTAAAACAGTTGGGACAATAAAAATGTCTCACTAGTTTGAGGAAAATGTAAAGAAGTTGTACTATAGACCCACTGTCTGAGCAAACTCCTGTTACACTCCCTATGTCTAACACATACTTATCTCATACATTTATTTACATCATCAAGCTAAAAGAGATAGAAAAGTAAGGTAATATGAAGTAAAAGTATCAGTCTTTTTAAATACAAGTTTACACCTAAACTTTAGTTTTCACTGATCTCCGTTTGTGCTATGTGCACATTCCTGTTAGTTATTCTACTGCATGTGCAATATACCTAGTTTTATGACACAGCATACAGTTATTGAATATTCATAACCAACATACCAGTTATGTTCAGGTAGTGTCAAGTAGTGACTATAATTAACTGTGTTGATTACTTTGCCATACACATCATTTGTTTATTGCCTTTCCAACCATCTCACATGAAATTACAGGTGGCTGGGGAACTACACATCACTCCCTCTTTCTCTCTTTTTATCTCTTCCCATTTTATTTCCTGCTCTCCCCTTCCACTCCTTCCCTTCCCACCCACTGTCCTCCTCTCTTCTGGACTGTTCCCCCATGGTGCAAGGGGTGTTTAGAGTATGCCCATGATGCGCCCGACCCACCAGCGACAAGGCATGATGACTCTGCAGGCCACCCTGCACCCTGCATAGTGGTAGGGCCAAGGGTGGAACCCACCCAGGGGCTCACAGATCCTCTGGCACTGAGTGTGGCCGCGGCGGCACTCGATACAGCACACTCCCTGGTGGTCCAGCATGGGGTCAAAGGTCATGGTGCCCTCGTCGCCCTCCAGACCGCGCTGAGGTAGTGGGGGGGGGGGGGGTGACAAAGAGAAACAGGGAAGAAAAATAGAGAAGGAGGGATATCAATAAGATGTGCTCAGATGAAAGAAATTCAAAACCAAAAAGTGTTGGAATTTGGTATAATAATGATATATAAAAAATATTATAATGAAGACTAATATTCACATTTAAATGTGTTCTTTAAAACAATGCAGTTTTGTAATTATTATAAAGAATACTATTACAAAGTGTGATATAGAGAGTTTCTCACACCAGTTGTGTGTGTGTATGTGTGGGGGAGGGTGGAGGGGGGCTTCTGCATCTCAAGAGGGATTAGGAGGGAAACGGTGGGCCTTCATACAGGGAGGGGGGTATGATGTGTGTTTGGGAGAGGGAGGGGGTAGAATAGGGGGACTTGAGTGGTATTATTCACACAGGCTCAATGACTCAAAGGGGCTTTGGAGAGCCATTCTAAAGAGGTCTGTCAGTCCAGACAGGCTCACACCCGAAACACACACATGCACACAAAACATGCATGCACGCACACACAAATTCGCACTGACAGGCTTGGCCCTTTGCAGTGACCTCAGCATCTGCTCCGACTCACACAGCTGTGAGAAACTGTGAGCAGAAACACCATCCTCAGGTACCATTTGAGATCTGAGTGGACAACAAAACACTACGGTAATAAAGCAGTTTCAGTTGTGTGTGTGTGTGTGTGTGTGTAGGACTCACGTGATATGGGTTCTCTGGGTTGAATTCTGCCTCCACATCCGCTTCCTCTTCTGCCCCAGTTGCCTGGCGACGCTGACGGGGGGCAGCCCGCCTCTTCCTCTGCCCGCCTGCAGAGATATAGAGGCTTAGTAACTGACATCCCACATGTAGGTCTGATGATTCTGCTTCCAACCCAGCACTAACACTATTTACATTATAGTGACTGGGCCAATATTGGATGTAATCTGTGAGACAGGCATTAACAACTGCCTTTAGAAGAAGAAAGGACTGTTTATCAAGTGAATTGGGTACCATTGGGGTAGGTAGGACGGAGCCAGAAGATTGGCAGATCCCCACACAAATCCTTAATCTTGTTGCTGAGGAAGGTGGGGTCTGAGAGGGGTGTGTCAGCTGCCACCCAGATCAGAGAATCTTCTTCAAACTTGGCTGGCATCACCTCATCTTCCTGTGTCAAACAAACACACATGAATACAGCAACAAACTAAAAGATCGCATAGTTACAGCTCATAGCCTGTTGCTAATAAGCTGTTAGTTAGGGTTAGACTGACACTTGAAACTGATCAAACATTTAATTAGGCCAATACACTACAACCAAAAAGGAAATTAATGTATTGTTTCACTAGGTATATATACAACCTAAAACTATATTCTAATTTACATGTTTAGAATAATGACATTCTTAATTTTCTTAATGCATTGCACAAATGTGTTTGCACATGAATAAATATGCATTGTGTGTGCAAAATACCTACCTTCACTATTCTGAATGCATTGTGGAATTTCCTCTTAATTATTTCAATTATGTGTTTTAATGCAGTGTTTGTAAGAACAATAACATCAGGGATGCCCAAGGCCTTAAGCTGATTCTGCCCTGTCCTCCGCGGTTCCAGCATTTACTCACTGAATATCAGGGTTCATTAAAATCTGAACAATGCAAAAATATGTTGGCCTAAATTTTCAAGGTTTTTTAAAACAAACTGAAAAACTAATGAGATTTCCAGTGAGGAACCATAGCATAGTCCACACAGTATGTGCACACACACCCACACACACCCACCCACCCTGGGGGTAGAATACCCAGAAGGGGGCTATTCCTGGAGCATCCCAAACATTTGACAGACAAAAATATTATACTACAACTTACCAGACAGCTTGATTTTTTATGTTGAGTTATTTGCTCCAGGGACAAATAACAGCAGGGACCCTCCTCTGCAGGACTGATAAGAGTTTATCTAAACCCACTGTGTGTGTGTGTGTGTGTGTGTGTGTGTGTGTGTGTGTGGGGGGGGGGTGCATGCGTGTGTTGTACTTATTTAAGCCATATTTCCCATCATCATGAATTACTGCAGATGACCCGCCTGCAGTGACTATTATAACTACATCTCCCTATCTGAACCGAACACAAAAATCCCATATACACACCCACACACACGCACTCACACACTCACACACACAATAAACGATTGTTTATGAGACTGGAAGCCAATTACAGCAGCCCTGCGTAATCGTTAATTGTGTGTTTGTGTGTGTATATTTGTGTGTGTGTGTGTGTGTTAGAGGACAGTGTGTCTTAGATGACAGTTTGCATGATGTTTAATGATGTGTGCACAAGGCATATGCAAGGCTATGCTAAATGATTTCAATAATCAGACGGCCTTCGTCCAACAGTGACAGGGTGTCTGAGTTTGTGTGTGGGTGTGTGTCAGTGTGTGTGTGTGTCTGTGAGAAAGAGAAAGCATGTATGTCTGCAAGACAGAGAAAAAGGGGAGTGTGAATGTGTGTGTAAATAGAGAAAGAAAAAAGGAGCAAGAGAGGGAGAGAGCAAAAAGAGAGTGAGAGTGTGAGTCAGAAGAAGGTAAAGGTGCTTCGTGAGAGCCGACTTGATCCCTACCAGGTCAAACAACAGAGAGTCTTTGTTGAGAGTTTCCACCTCAGGGAGACGAGCTTTGACCTGGGTCTTGATGTAGCACTTCTCTCCTCCTGCAAAGCGGATGCCTGTTATGCCCTTTAGGGGTTGAGACAGAGAGGACAGAGAGAGGGGACAGAGAGAGGGGACATGAAAGGAGGCAGGAGACAGTCTATCTCCCTATGACATTACACACACACACACACATACTGCCATGAAAGAGGCTGCCACCGTTGCAGTCCCCCGTGTCTGCTGTAATAAGTGTGTTTTCTTACAATCTGGAAGTCGTGAACCTCCACGGCCTCGTCTGTCCCACTGCCAGTGCGGAACCTCTCCACGTTGTTCCCAGAATCGATCTCCATGGAGCCCTCCTCCACCTTGCCATTGATACTCATACTGTAGTGGACATTATACACCTGCAGACGCACACAACGTTTTAGATCGAATTATAGAAGGCTAATATGAACGCATCATCCTTTCATACTATGTGCAAGTTGCCACATCAAAAACAGTTATATTGAAGACGTCCACTATATTTTGTTCATGATGGCCCAAATTATATATGGCATCCCCCCCCCCCCCCCCCCCAAAAAAAAAAATGGTCAACACTACAACCACAAAAAAAGAGAAAATAACTTGTTCCTAAAACCCCATTCCTTCGCACACCTCTCGCCCCTGGTGCATCAACTGGACCATAGAAGAACCCCCACCCTCCGTCCCTACCTCCTCCCACACAAGGCTTCCATTCACCTGCACCATTCCAGTCTGACTGGGAGCGCTGTGAACGTTTACTCAATCATATTAACTTTATTCCAATTTCTTTGCATTAGCGTAAACTAAATTTGACCAGTAAGATACCCATGCATCTTCGAGATTAGGACAGACCATTAGCCAATGCGGCAAAACAAGAGATATCCTCTCACATGCTTGTTGTTATTCCAAAAGTAGAATGCTCCAATGGCCCCGAACAGCAAAAGAATCGCGCCAGCGATCAACACCGCAATCCCGGCCTTCAGTAAGCGCCCGCTGGCTGCAGGTTTGACGGCCACCGGGGTGTATGCCTGCGTTAAACCAGAGATGAGAATCCAATCGATAGTGCACGCACAACAGTTCCAGTGAGATAGAGTCCATGCCACATAACCAGTGGTCTTAAAAATCCAAAAGGTAAAATATCACAGAAATGTTGGTTTACAGGCTACTGTGTCTTATGTAACGATTTATGTAAGATTATTCCAGTTCAAGTATTAGGCTGTCTCCAAGTTAACAAATGTGTTACCAGGTGAACATAACATATTTTCAAGACTTTATAGCAAAGCCCCCGCTTTACAACTGGCCTTACCGGTGGCATAAACTGTTGGAGGTCCTCGGGTCCCGCTGAGGCAATAGGCACTTTCTCCGAGCTCCCGGCCATGGCTGAGTGTCGTACTGAACACCTGAGCAGATGATTCAACAAACTCTCTCTTACACACACTCCTTCTCCCTCTTTCTCTCTCGGTGTGTCTCTTTCTGACACACACCCCCTCTCTCGTTCTCTCCTCTACGGTGGAACAAACCTGCTCATTCATGCAAGGCGTGCTTTATTACCAGTCCCAGCACACCGGCAGAAAATAAGCGCGCGCCACCAGTTCTGTTTCCAAACAGCCATTGCGCCAACTTTGGTCCCCTGTTCAAAAGTTGAAAGTGGAATGTTGTGGTGTTGTACACTGTGATTTACAAAACCACATAGCAAAATATTGTATTTTGTTACTGTAATTTATTCCAAACTGGTATGTTTCAGTGGTGCCTATATTGGAAGAGGAATCCCAATATAAGTGCATGAGCTTACACATGATGCGTGCGCTTATACATTCTCACGGCGGTAAGGGTAGGAATTGCCTCAAATAACCCTGATGTCCCTCGTGAAGTTCCCGGATTTCTTTCTGTCTCTTTCTTTCAAACGGTGCGAGAGTTGTGAAAACGTATAAACGTCTTTGACCAAGATGGAGAAGTAGAGAGTGCGAGAGATCCCTATTCAGCATCCAGATGTCAAAGAGAAACAGCTACTGACATGACATTGGTACTGTCTCGTCATGCACAAATTTGCAGGATAGGACACGGAGAAAGACTCGCAGTCTGGACCTCCGCTATCACAACAGCGACACCTGTTGGCTCAAAATGATGAAGAGGGATTTTGTGTTTTGGAGGTATTTGGATTAAGAAGCAAATCAAGGTAAACTCGAGACTTTTTCAATGACTGTGCTAAAATTACAGCAACCATTTCCGATTTCATAACACAGTATTTCAAAGTTTATTTTCTCTTAGAAGATCGTGATAAAAATCTGTACATTATTCATTTCAAATAAATTCGTACACGGTTATCAACTTGATACATTGGGTCTCCGGCCTCAAACTTAGTAGTTTCTGGGCCATTTAAATAGTGAGCATGCTTTAGAATCATTAATTACAATCCATATTTACATTTCCTTAGTTCTTAATTATTACTTTATAAAAAATAAATTATCTGTAGCCTATGTACAAAACGTTGCATAAGATATACAGTATGTCCACATAAGCATTTAAAGTGATTGGATGGACAAAAATGCATCACATTGAGACATTTAAAACCACACAAATATTTAAACTTACAAATAATATCATACATCTGTGATTCAAATGATTCTCATTATTACTATTTTTATATTAAAGGTACAGTAAGTAAGATTTCGGTCAAAAAAGAAAAGTGTTGGCCTCTATCAACATGTTTGATTGGCTAATGAGGCCCTCTGAGAGTTGTTTAGTAACACAGTCAACTCTGTGCCAGTGGAATGTCAGTTCATAATTCTTGGAGCATGCCACAATTTTCCAGCCAATTATGGTCCAGCAATCCTGTTCCAGCCAATCACCTTTGGTGAGGCATGCCTCCATCCCTGTCTTATTTTGTGAAACCAATATCCATCAAACTGGAGCAGGAGCAAAGCAAGTGTTCATACAAGAATTGGGGAGCACTTTCTCATATTAGAATTTACCTATTGCAGCTTTAACACTTGAATGCATTTTTTAGTCTCTCTCTGTCTCTGTGTATGTCTTGTTTTCAAACTTCATTAATGGGAGACCGTGTGGTGGTAGGAGCATAGACAGGGATATTGATATCACTGATCTCCTGCATGTGTACAGGTCTGGGCGGGGTGACCAGGACAAAGTCAAATTCCCTGTGCAGCACCTTCTCATACACGCTCTGCAGGCCTGTTGTCTTAGGGATGTGGGCCTGGTAGTAGTTGTCCCTGCGGTTTTGGTCCCGGGGCAGGGAGGCCGTCTTGGAGAGGCTGCTGAATGACGAGAGGGTGGGAGCAGGAGAGAGGCCAGGTGATATTCCAGTGTTGGCCCTGACCGCCGAGGGACTCCAGCAGCGATCTGAATGGCCCAGGACTTTACACTCACTGGTGCATGCCCACAAACCTGAAGACAGAAGAGGCACTGTTAGATTATGTGGGTAGGTCTCTTGATAGCTTTTTCATCATGCTATTTAGGCTCTTAAAACTCTTACCACTCTGGCTGCCAATGGGAGGAAGCCCATCTTTCTTCAGGTCTCCACTGACATCACTGTCACTATCGTTGAAGTCACTGTCCCCTTTCCCACTGTCCTTTCCGCTGAAGGCAGGGTCTCGTGCAGAGATAGTGGTGTAGGAGTTTCCCTTCCAGATTGTGATGGGCCTCACCGCCTCTTTACCATTGCCATAGCCAGGTAGAGTGGAATAGCCCTACCAAGACCAAAGAGAAACTTTGAGTTAGTAAAAACAGAAAATATTCCCTGGTGCCAAGCACAGTTGACACAAACAGTAATGGATTTGAGTAAAACATGTGTAGCCTCATCTTACCTCAAGTTTATTCCCACATAGTTTGCTGTCAGGGTTATACACGCAGGGTGCTTCACTGCCATCCTCTGAGGCCGAGCACAGTTCGGTTCCCCCGGGGTTAGCAGAGGAAAAGCCACCGGGCTGGCTGGAGTATGAGTGGCCTTCAAATCTGCCTCCTCCAACGTTTCCATGAAGAGGAAGCAGGGGGTTGTCGCCATGGTTTCTTCCTCGTTCAAGGGACCCCTTCTCTCCATATGAGTCGCTGTCCTCTCCAGTTTTGTCTCGTTTCCGCCGGTTGCATGTTGTTGCTATGAGGATGATGGCGAGCAGCAGGAGCGTGCAGCTCCCAGCTAGGACAACAATAATCACCACAGACAGGTCCCACTGCGCTTGTATCTCATCTCCACTGCCTGCTTGGTACACGGTCCTGTCGCTTGGCGGGGAGCCAGCTATGATGAGGAAGTGGAGCGTGGCAGTTGAGGTGAGCGCTGGCCTCCCATTGTCACTGGCCGTTATGGTCACACTCAGGATATCGTCCACTTCATGACTAAGCGCGCGGTTGAGATAAATGTCTCCGGTGGCTTTGTTCACAGAAAAAATAGACGGTTCCCCGGTGGCCAGTCCATACGACAGCTCGGCGTTAACTCCTTCGTCTGCGTCTCGTGCCTCCACCCTGGTAATAACGTAACCTGACGGCGCGTCCCGGGGCAATAGAACTTCAGCGGAACCATTATTTAAAGTGGGCTGCGTTATTACTGGTGAATTGTCATTCTGGTCCACTATCCGCACAAACACGTTTGCGCTGCCGGTGAGGGGCGGGGACCCACCATCGCTTGCCGTGATACGAAGCTCTAGCTGTTTCATTACCTCGTAGTTGAAGCTCCTGAGAGCGTAAAGTGAGCCGCTGGCGGGGTCCAGAGAAACGAACGTGGATATTGGAGAGCCCATGAAATAGGTGTCCGCGAGCTTGTAGCTAACCTTTCCATTTTGCCCCATGTCAATGTCTCTCGCGACCACGGTGGCGATGTAAGCACCGGGTGCATTATTCTCCACTATTGCCACCTCATACACAGGTTTGCTGAACACAGGTGCATTGTCATTCTCGTCCGTTAACCGAATGGTATACTGAGTGATGGTTCTGAATGGCGGGGACCCTAAGTCTTCAGCCACAACCGTTAGATTATACTCTGGAATTTTTTCCCTGTCTAGTGGGCTTGTACTCACAATCATAAAGCTGTCTTCGTAAGCCTGCTGCAGCCGAAAGTGGTCGTGGCCATACAGAGTGCAGTGAACCTGTCCATTTGCGCCAGAGTCCCTGTCCGAGGTGCTGACCAAAGCAACAAAACTCTCTCGTGCCGCTGCTTCAGTAATGTACGCAATTCCCGCTGTGATGGACGTCATAGGAGTTATGGAAATCTCCGGTGCGTTGTCGTTCACGTCTTGCACCTGGACCACAATTTTACAGATTGCTGGGCTAGGGTTCGGACCCAGGTCGGTTGCTTGAACGTCGAATTCATAGGTATTCTTACTCTCGAAGTCAATAGGGCTCTCGAGGGTGAGACGTCCAGTTTTTCGGTCCACTCTGAAAAGTTGCCTTATCTCAGAAGGCACCTGGTTACCAAAGCCGTACACCACTTCCCCGTTCAGCCCCTCATCCGGGTCTTCTGCGTTCAGGTCCAGCAGAAGGAACCCAACCGGTGCATCTTCGGGCAGGTCCACAGAGAAGCTGTTCCGGTCGAATACCGGGCTGTTGTCGTTGTAGTCTTTCACCTTGACGTTTATGCGCGTGGTTCCTGTGCGGGACGGGTTGCCGCCGTCCATAGCGACCAGCTCCAGTGCGTAAGATGCCTGTGTCTCGCGGTCGAGCTCCTTCATAAGCACAAGCTCCGCATATTTAACCCCGTCGGCTCTGCTGAGCACGTCGATGGAAAAGTGGCTGTTAACAGAAATTTGGTAGCTCTGGATATAATTTAACCCCACATCTTCGTCCACAGCAAAGTCTAACGGGATCCTCGTGCCGATTGCCGTGTTCTCAGAGATCTCTAGACTCGACTCTTTCCGGGGGAACTCGGGGGAGTTGTCGTTAATGTCCTTGACCTCCACCTCGACGTGAATGAGTTTGAACTGCTCTTTGGAGAAACTGACCACATCAAATGCAATGAGGCAGTGAAGGGTGTGTTTGCAGATTTTCTCTCTGTCTATTCTTTCCCCAATACTCAGTTGCCCGTCGCTCTCTCTCAAACGAATAAAAGATGAGTTGAACTGTTTCATCATCCTAAAATTATTTTTTGAGCCCGCGTGAGTAGATGAGATGTCCTTGGCCAAGTTTCCGATAACAGTCCCAGGTGCGTCCTCTTCAAATGTCTGATATTTCACCGTCTTTCCCTGTGTGAGAACAGTTAGGATAGCCAGTAAGGTGCACGGCACCAACCAGTTCCACCCAATTTCTTTCATCCTGCCACTTCAGAAAATATCCCAAATCAGCCAAACTGGCCTCACTTAACTCAACTATCTATTTGCTAAAAGCACTTGTCAATTTGAATGTCTTCCTGTCCACTCAGCTCGTTTGGAACGTTGGGATTAAATTGCCATAGGTTGTCAGAGTGCGCACGCTGTGCTCTCGTCGAAGTGTGCTCTCTCAGCTCGAAAGGGCTGCAGTGGCGGGAGGGTTTATACGGCGCAGCATGCAAATGAGCTCCACTGTGACCAATCGGCACCATGAAAAGCAAAAGGAGACTTCTGAAAGACCTCTAAGCCTGTTTGGAGATTCCTGGACTGTGCGGGGAAACTTGGCACCGATATGTTTGCTAAACGCGGGAGTTGATTTAATATAGCCTATTTAGTTTCTTTACTTGTTTATGTTCCCGGGGCTCTTAAATGAGTTTGCGCATAACACAGGAGGGCACGAAGAGATGCGCAGTGTCCCTGAGCTAGAGGACAAAGCATTTGAATAACATTGTTTACTATTCAGAAGTATATGACAGATTTAAGCAATATTTGATGTCCTCGGGCAGAAAAGACACGATGAAATGCACAGAGTACTGGATGAAGTCATGCCCAAGACGTGTGTGATGTGGCCAATCAGTTTGTCCTCCTTCAAATGAGATCATAAATGCATGGATAGGTGTATTGGAGTTTACTGAGCCGTCCAGAGAGAAAGTTTTAAGACTTTTAAGAAACTTTCATTCCAGTCACAAGAAGAGCTGCCTCAACACGTTGGATAAAAACATAAAACACTGTGTTATGCCAATATAGCCCACACACATGTATAGGCTATTATTTTATTGATATTCACAGTGTAATTATTCAGATGCCTTATAGTGATTGGTTTGGCTGTCATTCAAATAGCACTTTATTCACTATAAAATCCCTTCTAGCTCAATAAAACGGCAAATAACATTGATCATATTCTAATCCAGCTCATCTGCTCACGCGATGTAGGCCTATGAGCGTTAGTGAGGATTCGTTCGTTGCCATTGTAACGGGCTGGTTTAACATGCGTGTCAGTGCTTCTTTAGCGCCTCTCGTCTTGCCCTCGCCTGCCAGAACAGAGCCACGCAGGTGAAGACGAAATACACAATAACACACACATAACACACACACACTCCTCTGACGGCACACACCCGTTACAAATAGGATTTGGCTGCAAACGCCGAGGGGATTTATTGGGATTTCAATAGTGAGATTATATCAAAGGCGCATGAAGCCCTCGTTAGTAGCAGCGGTATAATGGCATGGCAGGGTCTCCCTTTGCAGACGTCGACTGGTGTATTGTGCCCATGGGTCGGCCTGCAGGAACCCCAACCCCTGCTGCTCTCACACGGCTCTCCGCCTTAACTGGAGCATAATGAGCCAGCGCCACATGCTGTCTTTGTCCCCCTGCTATCCCTGCCCCATGCCCCGGCCACAACTCCATTCATTAAACGGGAGATGAGAGATGAATTTCCCAAGACATGGGGGTAGCTCTTATTAAAATACATTTAGAGAACGGCCTGGGCCCCGTCACGCCTCTTTAAGAGATTTTCGTTTTCTTCACACACACACATACACGCACACGTTCTCATAGGTCTGAAGGGCAACACTTCCTTTCGAGAAGCTAATATGACTTATAGGCCTAGCCTATAAAGAATCCATCTGTCACAAAATGTTACTGCCTGTATGAACTAAGCCCAATGTCATCTCGTGAGATGACATGCCAACGCAACACGACTGGACCAGTCAGATACAGCAGCAACAATCAGAAACATACACTTTATCAAATTGTTTCACATACGGGGATTAAACGCTTTTTATTGCCATTTTATTCAAATACTGTGCTCGATGCGGCTCTTATTCTGCTCTGTGAGAATATGGTGTTTATTCTTTATCCTTCATGGCTGCAAGAATAATGGTATTCTGATAGACGTCTCAGTGTTCTAATAAAGAGAGAGCAATCAAAAGCAAATTACACTATGTTGAGTCTCGCTTTGCGGATTAAGGTTTGTGCGTGTGTGTCTGTATACGTGTGTGTATGTGTGTATGTATGTGTGTGTGTGTGTGTGAGAGAGAGAGAGAGAGAGAGAGAGAGAGAGAGAGAGAGAGAGAGAGACAGAGAGAGAGAGAGAGAGAGAGAGAGAGACAGAGAAAGAGAGAGAGAGAGAGAGAGAGAGAGATAGAGAGAGAGAGAGAGAGAGAGAGAGAGAGAGAGAGAGAGAGAGAGAGAGAGAGGGAGAGGGAGAGGGAGAGGGAGAGGGAGAGGGAGAGGGAGAGGGAGAGGGAGAGGGAGAGGGAGAGGGAGAGGGAGAAAGATAGTTTAGGGACACTTGTACAATTATACAGAACATATTTTCAAAACCAAACTGTCCACTGAAAGAACTTGCTTTCACTAGCCCAACGCTGTGAGTCACACACAGACTTGCACCTCATTCTCTCACGTGATTGGTGTGTCAATCTTGCCCGTCTGCACGCGAGTTCAACAATAGTAGAATTAGAGCGAGGCTCGAAAATCCCTTCAATTCTTCACGAGATGTATTAGCATTTTCTTGAAAAATATTTTTGGGGACTCCCGCCTCCCTCCGAAGCTTTGTCGTCCCATTTGCTTTAGTGATTGCAGGGTATTTGAGGTCTGGAGTTGGTCGCCTGATCCCTGCCTCTTGTTGAGGCTTAACTCTTTGAGATGGAAACTAGGCGATTTGGTCTCCATTGTCCGCCTGATAAGCGGTGGTGAATGGAAGGAAAGGGGGACAGGAGGGGTGTGAAAGAGAGGGGGTCTAAGATAATCGATCCTCGAGCCGTTCAGACAGGCTCCTGCGCCCCTTCAACCCCCCGCTAACCTTTGCTTTAACTCGCGTGCCATCGCAAGCACACTATCATCTAATTAGTTCCTTGCTTGATTCAGGACTAATTATCCAATTATCACTTCTCTCACGGAGAAAGTAGGCCTACTCAAGGGTCTGTCAAAGAGAATGGTATACTCAAACCATTGACAGATATAAGAAATGTTAGGCACCGTTCAGATCAGCACAAAAGAGTTTTAGAAGGGTGAGACTGGAGAGGTGGCCTTTTCGAGTGTTGAGAATGCCATCGAACCAGAAGATAGAATCTCTGTCCATGGCCTACATTTTAAATTGGACAACATGCAGGCTGTAAAGCCCGTATTGCCTAAATTAGAACTAAAATAGAATAGTGACAAAACAACGCTCTTCCAACAGAAACAAATTAACATAAAATGTAAAAAGGGGTGTGTGTGGGCACATTTAGAAGCTTGTCTCATTCAATATTTTGTCCGATCATTTTAACATCTTAAGTTTTATAATGTTCACTTCCATCTAAATTGGGTTTTGGTGCAATGTACTCATTGGCGCCTGAAACATCAAGGTCCTAGACATAAACCAGGCTGGTAAACTCCATTAACTATTCTTAACATTCGATTCCTCCCTTTTTCTTTCCTCTCTTAGTTAACTTCTGGTCAGACTCATTACTGTTTGGCCCATCTGTCGCAGATAGCTGCAACACTTTGAATAAATTCCCCATCACACAAACAAACGGTTAACATCTCATGAATACAGCCTTTTACACCCATACACATACACATGGAAACTTTAGTGGCAGCGGAGTAGCTAGTGCAAAGAAATCTGTCTTCCGACACTCCCTCCTAGCTTCCACTTCATTACAGGTTTTGTATTCGGTGGCGGGCAATCTGTGCGGCCGTCCCGTCTAGTCCAGGCCAGATTTCTAATGACTTTCCAATGATGATTTAAGGGTCTCCTCCCCTCTTTCGTGCTCCTCCCTCGCTCCACTCGTTCTCTTCGTCCTTTCAGGTCTTCTTTTACCCCGTTCGAGTCTCATCGGCTTTTGTCTTGGCTGTTTCTGGCCTCTCCGCTGTCACTGAGGCGTTTCTCAGAGAAACCAAAGGTCAGACAGCCCATAAAGTTTCTCACACAGAATGGATGTAATAGGAGAATGGTCTTACGTTATTTGGGTAATAATGACTTTGCTCCATACTCTAAAGTTAGAAGAACGTGTTGGTGAAAATAGATTACTAGGAATTTAGAGGATCTTAGGTTGTGATCGGCGGTGACAGAGAAGGCTGTCATATAGAATCAAAGGAGACAGTCAGTCACACACGTGCACACACCTGCGGCAGTGATGGACCAGATTGGGTCTAGAACAGATGGAGTGGTTGAATTAAGAAAGCTGCGCAGGGGGTGGCAGACGTTGGTTATCACTCATGTGAAGTTATGTGGAGCCCCCACCCCCCTTCCTCCCCATACACACGAACTGAACCCACACTGAACAATACTGAGCAGTTAAGGTGGATTTACTGTTTTTGTTTGTCTAATTGCTAAAACGTGCCCAACTGCGTGGATAGTGTCATAAACATGAAGGAATACGGGAATCATCCCAAATGTAGAGTGTAAAATGGTTCAGACAATCCGACCGGAGGCTCATGGGGACAGAGGGATATTAGTGAGGCTATCAGATAACTCAAGCAAACTCAGATCTCTAAAAAAGTCCTGGGCCCATTTAAACTCAGGCAATAACCCAGTAACCTACTTTACAGGGCTGATGAGTCACAGAATGCATTAAAATCCGTGGTGGAAACGGGTCTTATACTTAGTCCTTATTGACAAGCCGAAATAAATTTTCACATTTCCTCCCACTAGGTTCTTTGGTTAAGACCCCCCCCCCCCCCCCGCCCACAACTTTATGCCTCACTCACACATCCATTGAAATGTGAACTGCCAGGTAGCTACTGAACTTTTGTACTGTTCTGTTAGAGTTAGCCAATAGGAATTTGCACAAAACGCTCAAGCTCATATCAATATACACGCTTCGGAGCGCAATTTTCTAAAGCAATTGCCAATATAGGCTAAGGGTAGGTAACCAATAGGCCTACAGCACTGCACACAAGAACATTATGCTTAACTTTAACGTATCACCCTTGTTCCTGCAGCAACGTACACAATAGTGGGTTTGAGAAGGACTCCGTGTCCCGCGGAAGTGTAGGCTACAACCACAAAAACAAATAGGCCTGTGCTATGCTGCAAACCGCTCGCAAAACGGTCAACTTTCGCAACAGACCTATCCGACACTGATCAATAGACTATTAACTATCAACGTGTACTATCAACGTGTGGCCTTAATGGTTTGAAAGAATGAAACGCATAATTTTACCAAAAATAACTTAGTTTTTACATACAAAAAAGAGACAGTAGCCTCACGATTATGCATATATTTCATTAAATGGTGCTATATCTTTGAGATTGCGCAAATCCCGCTTCTCCCTGAAATGTCGCGTAACCTATCCTGCGCCATCAACACGTTTTTCAACAGCACATTCCACTTTATTCATGTAGGTTATAACTAGGTTATATCACGTGTTCATGAACATGCACACTCACACAGGAAAATGAGATTAGCAATCATATCATTTGTTTTGTGTGTAAAATGATTATTAGAGAAACGAGGGAAAACATCTCCAGCCTCATCTGTAAACAGACCCAAGCCACAACGCGAAATGTAGGCTATGTCATAAAAAGACAACCACGCCATCAAAGCCCTCCCTGAGGAGGACATGTTCAATTGAACGCGCTTCCCGCCAAAGCAGCCTATATTTTGCGGAGTCTGTGTTTGTAGTTCTCTTCCATCATTGTGTAAAATGTTCCATTCCTCTCATAAAAAATGGGGGAAAACTTATAAATTCTGGCTTTGTTGCTGGGTAACAGAAGCCATGGAGAGATTTATAAAGGGGACCACGAAGTTCTGCTTCATTAAATAGAATAGCTGCTCTAAATTCAGAGTCTCAGTGAGCAATGACTGGACTAACTGGGTTCGTTTCGCATGGGGAACAACCTTTTGTGTGAGGAGAAGGTCTGGAAGCCAGGGAGGGTGTCTTTTCTAAATCACTGGTTCATGTGGCCCAAAAACACGTGACCAAGGAGTTAGGTAGTGCTGTTTATGACTTTGACTTAAAATCATCAAGCTGATTGCTATCAAACAAAGCAAAGATATGCTATCTATCACAGTTGCATTGGCTCTGTAACCTTACTGTAGGCCTATTTCATTTAAACATGTCAAATATTAGTTTAATGATAGCCTAGGCTTATGGTTTGTTAATAGGAATCATGTTTATAGTACTGTGATTGTTTTTTTATTGGCTTAAACGTCTGATTTAGCTTACAGTGGATTTCATGTGCTTTAGGATTTTCATTAATGCAATAGGTTAATCCTGTGCACAGTCAATAATCATTGCATTTGCGCACGTAGGCTACATTGGTATTTTCTGGGCAGATGGACTCAGCTCGCGGGGTTATCCTCACCCCTGACCCCCCACAGATGTCTGGACCAAACCAAAACTCTTGCAAGAAGGAGTGGAAAATCGGTAATACACCGGAACCGAGTTGTCAATAACTAGGACAATTAAGCGCGTTTGAGCGCGAGCTCATGCTGGGCTGCGGCGCTCCTTACTTCGTAAAAGATGTCATGATTGTTGCAAGGATGAAAGAGGCAAAGAGGTCATGTGGCGTGCTCTATGTAGGTCTGTTTGACCGATGGGCATTGCATGCATGGGGTTGTTGTGGTCATACATAAATTAAGGGTTAAATGAGCTATCTTGTAAAAATAATTGCATTTATTGACAGAAGTTAACGTGATTTTTACCACCGGTTATGTGATTATTGGCTGCGCCAAAGAGTGCAACAAGCCTTATTCATTCATACTCTTTATCCTTTATGATTATTATTATTTTCTGTCTTTAAGACTAGATTTCATATGTGGTTGACCCCTTCTCTGTCTTGTATGAGTCTTTTAACATGTCTACTTTTCAGCTTTAACCACGTTGTCTACACGGCCAACATTTCCAAATTACATAATGTGAGGAACTCCGCCGACAGGGTGTGAATGGAATGCACAAGGCAGGTGTAAATTTAAACTGCTAATGAGGCGCATCAAAAGCATCAAAGGCGCGCCGTGCTGCGTCATTCTACTACTGAATTTAAAATAAACAATACCCATCAGAGAGTTTTCCTCGCTAAACGGTATTGAATGGACGTTAGCAGCGGGAGTTATGATATCCCCCCCACTCCACCCCCCGTGGACTGTAGGTTAACCAGCCAGGGCAAGAGAATACTACAATTGTAATATTAATAGCCAAAAGGTCTACTAAATTATGTTATCTCTAGCCTACTAGCCTTTAGGTGTCCACTGTTTAAATGCTTCTTGATTCAGTGGCCATTCACATTTCAAGAAGAGATTTTATTCACAATTGTACAAGTTTATATCATCATAATTTATTTATGTACCCACACGGCACTTGGTTCTGCAGCAAGACCTACAGACAAAACAACTTATGGCATAGATTTAAAAACACCATTAAAATAATATACAAAACAAAAACACAACATAAAAACCCACAACAACAGCAGCAGACAATACCTCCACTACCGACTACCCCTGCTCCCCCATACCCACATATAACAGAGAAATAGCAGTGGAAATGAAAGAATGTCTGTACCTGTTACTCCTCGGGGATAGTGAATCGAGATCCTGAAGGTAAAAGATGAAACTCGGCATAGAGAAGGTAGGAATTTACTCGTAAGATGGATCAACCTTTCCTCACTACCGGACCATTGTACAGGTCGGTAGAGTGCAAAACACTTAAAATATTACTACTGGCATTGACTATTCTTAACAGAGCAGTGTTTGCCTTCACACTGAAACTGCCATACCACCATTGAAAATGTTATAACAGACTCGATACAAGATTTGTAAAAGAGAGACATCAGGGACCTGTTTATGTTCAACTTTGACAATCTCCGAAGACAGTATGCCCCATGTTGGCTCATTTGACAAATCTCTACATGTACACATTTTAAGATAAATCTATTTATCTGCCTGCTCCTGTTCCCTCCAGGTGATTAAATACCAAGTTCGACACAGTGTCTGTGGCATCCTTCACCCCTTAACCTTGTAACTTCTACTGTAACTGATGGGAGTCAGGGAACACTACCACCTCCAAACCCCCCTCATGCCACAGGTAGGATATATTATTAATTTCTCTGCAATGAGCGTGTGTGCATATCCTGCCACGAGGCTTGAGTGCGTGCAGTAGTTTGAGAAAAAGGCAGATTATGCTACTGAGATTGTGTGGCAAACTCAAGGAGGATACCTCACGCAGTGTTTATGTTGGGCTTGCTCTCTCGTGACTCCAACAGCCAATCTGGTACTTGAGATGAAGTGACCGTGATCATATCTCAAGTAGAACTTCAATTTCGTCATCCCTGACCACACATGCATCGGCCTGACCTATTTGACTTGTGGACAGGTGAGGGTTTAGTGTACGTAGGTTAAGATCAGAAGTTCTCTGTTCTACTACCTCAATAGCCAGACGAGACATCCATGTGTCACTGGTTTGGTAGGGAGGATGTGTGGGCATGAGTGTGTCCTCTCCTGTCACTCAGCCGTGGGATGCACAAGAAGGTGCTAGAACACAGAACTTGCCCTACTTTCTGCTCTTATGGAGAATGTAAATGAGCTAAAGTAATTTATTGCTAATGCCTGTCTGATTTTAATTAACATTGCATCTGTCACTATAAAACCACTGTCTATCTCACTGCGATGCCACCCTTCATCTGCAGTCAGAGAGAAGAGGGAGGGAGAGCTGAAATTCATAATTTAACTGAATGCCCAGAAGCTCTTCAGAAGAACAGGGATTTCAACATGGCTTTCTCAGGTCTAATCAACATGGGGGTGTTTATCTGCCTAACAAACACACATTCACACACTAAATGAAATTCCTCCTATCCACATACGCTTCATACCCACACACTCATTTTCATAGTTTTACACGCATGCACACACACACACGCACACTCAGGCTCTGTCAACGAATGATTCCATTCTATATTTAATTGCATGTTTTTTTGTTTTGAGAACCAGCACTGCACATTTTCTTTCTCTTTTTCCGTCTTCCATCCCTCTTGCGTTGTTATATTCATATTGTATACCAAGTTTTTCAATCCATGTCATACCTTTATGTGTATTCATCTGGAAATAACAACATTGACAGCAGCTTGAGAGACAGAAAGAGGGAGAGAAACTCATTTTAAGCATGTAGCACTAACGAGCTGTATTGTGCTCCAGGCTGTGTGTGTGATGGCTTGAAGCCGCTGTGTGTGTTTGTATGTGTGTGTAAGTGTTGTGTATTTATCCTTATTGACTGCTGAGGGATTCAACTGCTGAGGGATTCAAATCTCATTACTTTCTTTTCCCACTCTTCTTTATTTTGGTAAGGACAATGAGAAGGGTGGGAGTTTTTATCATACAAACGTAATAATTTCCATCTCCATTCTAATGTGTTCACACCACTGTACAGCTCTGTGACAAAGATACATTCAGTGCACACACACATGTACTCACAGACAAACACACACACACACAGAGAAGCACAGCTCTGAGCCCATTAGCTTTAATATTTCAGTAGCGTCATAACATGCGCCAGCAGCCTTGTCACTTGCTCTCCCCTGGGAGGCAGATCTGGGAACAGCCTTCCCTGCCCTAACGGAACCTCCAACATCATGACGGAAACTCTCTACTGACCCTACATCAGAGCCTGTGGAGCCTGCTGGCCCCAAGAGAGAAGACGGAGGGAGACAAGTGGAGGGAGGGAGGGACATAGGGAGTGGGTGGAGTAGAGAGAGAGAAGAAAGGGTGAAGGGTAGAGGGAGGGAATGGGGATTGAGAGAAAAAACAAGTGAGAGGTCTGGGTTTGTGTGGGAGGAATAGAGGGAGGTAGAATAGGAATGAGATAAAGAGAGAGAGAGAGAAAGATAGAGATAGTTTGTGTAGGAGGGCAATGGGGGGCTGATTAGGCCCTGGTTTGAAGTGCTCAGGGGCTTACTCTCAAACACACATTCTCACATGCACACGCACACACACACACACACATTGTAACTAAAGCTTTTGAACTACAGAAGACAGGGTGTCACGTTTAGGCATTCTGTCAGAAACCTCTATTCTTTCTGTGAGGTGGAATATTTCCTTTTGTTCTGAACTTCATGTCTGTGATCGTGGGGTACAGAGAGTTAGGGCTACTGCATTATGGAGATGTGCGTGTGTGAGCATGTCTGCAATAGGGAAAGTGATCAGAAAGGACAGAGTAAGGACTAAACACAGAGAAGATCACTACAAGGAATCCAGGCTTGCAGAAACCTATTAAAGCTGGAAGGTTTATACAGTTGTTTCAAATTCCAAACACTGATGCTGGCCACACACACAACACACACAAAGGATCTGGTCACTGTCAACAGAGGGGTAACTCGTGCATGATTACTAAATGGAAAGCATTTGTTATCCACAATTATGCAGCCCTAGGCCTGAATCTTTCATACCTGCTCCCTTCTACACACACACACACACAAACACACAGTGGCATATTCACACAGAAGCACCCACACACACTTTGAGCTAACAGGTCAGACTCCTGAGGAAAACCTACAGCTAACAACCATGAAGCCCGAAGGAGTCGTCTAGGCAGAAACAATTGGGCCATGACAACACCTCCCAAAAAACGTATGGTCATGAAACATTAACAAACACACAACTCCATACACACATGGGAGATCACACACACACTCATGACGCCTCAACAAACATGTCATCATGAAACATTCACATGCACATGCACGCAACTAACGCCTCCATAAATGTGCTGTTAAATCATTCAGGTGATTGTTTAGAGGTGAATGCTGTTCTTCCTCCTCATCCTCCTAAACATTCCTGTATGTCTGCCAGTGTGTCTGTCTCTAGGACCTCTGTAACCTGGTAGAGGGGTCTCTGTGGAAAACACCAGCCTCCTAAATATGCATTTGAAAAAGAGCCAGACAGACAGCCTGACAGAAAAGAGATAGTTAGATAGTTAGATAGTTAGATAGTTAGTTAGATAGATACATAGATAGATAGATAGATAAATAGTTAGATAGATACATACACACATACATACATACATACATACATACATACACACACACACACACACACACACACACACACACACACACACACACACACACACACACACACATACATACACACACACACACACACACACACACACACACACACACACACACACACACACACACACACACACACACACACACACACACACACACACACACACATACATACATACATACATACATACATACATACATACATACATACATACATACATACATACATACATACATACATACATACATACATACATACATACATACATAGTGTAGATAGACAGACAGAACCTCAGTGTTGAGTGGCTCAGAGGCCAGAGCAGACACAGAGGACAGACGTTCTCAGGGAGTGAACACAAGAAGGGGAGCGTGAAGAATGGACGGGAGGAGAAAGGGGTGGAGGGTGAGTGAACACACACACTAACACCTAAATCATCATTGCAAAATCATTAGAAATCTGGCGGGGTAGAGAGGCACAGATTGGGAGACAAACCCCCCATTCACACACACACAAAGAAGGGCCTGCACACTCACACACAAAGAGGCAGTCAGGTGGAAGGGAAAAAGGGGAGTTTTCGGAGATACACCCCCTCACACACACTCCTCGAGCCCTCCCACAAACACACACAAACACACACAGGCAGTTCCTCCATACTTCCCATCCCCCTGACATTTATTGCTCTCTCTGTGAGAAGTAGTCAGAGTTTCATTCACATGTTAACAAAAGTGTGTGAGTGTGATTGTATGTGTGTGTGTGTGTGTGTGTGTGTGTGTGTGTGTGTGTGTGTGTGTGTGATTGTGTGTGTAGCTTGATTAGAAATTCATCCATGTGTTGTTAACTATTGTGGGTAAATGGCAACATTTTATCTGTCTGAACTCAACCCTGACCATATGGCACATAGACTACACTATCTTATTCTACCTCAGATTGCTCGTTTTCCCTTTTATACTTCTCTCCTCTCATTCTAAACTTCTCTCTTTCCCTTCTACACTTCTGTCCTCTCATTCTAAACTTCTCTCTTTCCCTTCTACACTTCTGTCCTCTCCTTCTACACTTCTGTCCTCTCCTTCCACACAGGGGCGGATCAAGAGATTTTCATTTGGGGTGGCAATGGGGTGGCAGAAGGAAGTTGTTGGGTGGCCTCCTGGAGGCGAATCAAACCCAATGTAGGGGGGTACAGTACTCCCTATGGTAAATTATTAGGCTAGAACATTGTAGTTTAAATTAAACAGTAACATAAATATTATTTATTGAAATGTTCTGTAATGTACAAATAATATTTTTCCATGGGAAGATTGAGGTTCATGTTGTTTAATTGTAACTTGTTTCACTACATGCTCTTATGGTTCTTCCTTTTGGGACTGTTTTTTCACAATGTATGCTTCATGTTTTGGCTACCCGCAATGTTTGGGACTATCTCGTTGTTATGACCAGAGACCTATGCACTTTTATAAAGCTCTCTCTTGGAAGTCGCTTTGGATAAAAGCATCTGCTAAATGCACAAAACAATAAAAATTGGGGTGGAAGTATTTTTTATTGGGGTGGCAGCTGCCACCCCTTGCCACCCCTTAGATCCGCCACTGCTTCCACACTTCTGTCCTCTCCTTCTTCACTTCTGTCCTCTTCTTCTTCACTTCTGTCCTCTTCTTCTACACTTCTGTCCTCTCCTTCTACACTTCTCTCCTTCCCATCTCCACTTCACTGAGTCTGCAACCACTGCTGTACTGTTTGGAGCCTCCTAGGTTAGTAGGGGCAGACATGGCTGGAGTGTCAGTTGAAATCAGTCCCTCATGTATCTCAGTAATGTGTGTATTGTCTAAACACATCACCAGAGTAACGTCTGAAATGTCCATTAAAGTTCAAAGCTATTTATCAGTCCATACTCTCATAACCATCTCTCTCTCTCTCTCTCTCTCTCTCTCTCTCTCTCTCTCTCTCTCTCTCTCTCTCTCTCTCTCTCTCTCTCTCTCTCTCTCTCTCTCTCTCTCTCTCTCTCTCTCTCTCTCTCTCTCTCTCTCTCTCTCTCTCTCTCTCTCTCTCTCTCTCTCTCTCTCTCTCTCTCACTTGCTCTCTTGCTCTCTCTCAATATTTCCTGTACATCTTTGTCTCTCTTTCCACCTCTTTTCTTTTCTCTCTCCATTCTCCCTCTACCTCTTTCTGTCACTCCAATTCGTTCTGTCCCTTGCTGCCTTCTGCTCTGTCCCCCCTCTTCCTGTCTTTCGTTGCTCCTCCCTCCTTCGCCTTCTGTCTTTCTGTCTGTCACACTCAGTAACATACTGTGCCCTTGACATCTAGAGTGTGATTTCTGACAGGCCCCAGGTCCTCCAGGCTTTGAATGTATTTGTGTGTGTCTGTGTGTGTGTGTGAGGGGGGGGGGGGTCTGCTCTAGGGTATCCTTACTTTAGAGGGTAAGTTTAAAAATTAAACTACCCTTAACAAACCGACAGCATTCCACCACAAATTCAACACATGCACACTCCTAGACATGCTCCAATTCTGACAGTAAATAGCTCTCCCTTGCGCGGTGTGCTCTGTGTGAATTTGCGTGTGTGCGTGTGTGTCAGAGAGAGAGAGGGTGGGATTTAGTCTTGTTTTTTAATCAGTGGGATTTTGCAAATGGCCTTGGGCTTCTCCTAGGGACCAATTAGTGCATGTGACTTTAGCATAATAAATAAACACACCCAGACTTTCTCTCTCCCTGTTGCTGTCGTTGATTGTCTCTCGCACTTGAAAAACCCACAGACACACATAGGTAGCTCGAAAAGTAAAAAAAACAAGTCAAGGCGCACTAATTCACTGGGCGCCTGTCCTCTCTCCTGCCTCCTTCTCTCAGTCACACTGACGGTGCTGCTTCATGTGTTGACAGCCTGTGCCCAAGCAAGAGCAGAAGGTTGAGGGCCTGAGAGAAATCCTCAGGCTTTTCCTCACCGCACCCATGTCCTCCTTTGCACACACCACAGACACTCAACACATACACCCATGTCCCCCTCAAACACACACACTCAACACATACACAAATAAACACCCAAAGACACACACTGGCGCACACAAACTCTCTCTCACCAGACACACATACACCCCACACACATCCTTTCCTGGGGTGTAAACAGGAGAGATTAGCAGATCATTAGCATATCGCAAAAGGGCAAAACACTAGGGGGAGAGGGCCTGTGTGTGTGTGTCTGTGTGCATGCGAGAGAGATGGCTTTTACACACTTAATAGCATTGTGTCCTGGTCACAATAACAATTATTCCATTATGTGCTAGGGGGCTAAGAACAACATTGTCACTAATCACTACTAAAGACAAACTGACTGGTGAGGGAATTACTATATTTCTAATCTCCAATTCTATATTTTTTCACACAAATAAAAAAATGTGATTAAACAATTGATTTCATAAAATAATCTAATCCATGTGTTTAATTAAAAAACTGGTTTTAACAGGGGATCCGATCTGATGCAATGTCTGTCCATTTCCTGTGACCTCAGACAGATGTGGACCTTTGACAGATCAGGGATCCACTTGTCACCCCAATTCCCTAAGGAGAACATAGGGAACTGACCACAGATCAGCCACAACAGAATTCTCCCGGGTATTGTGTTAGGTTCTTATAACTGAGCCAAATACCTCACACATAACCCTGCACCACTCCAGCAAAATGTCAATTTCTTCTCATAATGAATTTTTAATCCGAAACACCCCCTTCCCCTCTACTCTGCTCTCCCTTCTTCTCTTCACAATCAGAAATCAGCGCCTCGCTGAAGAGAGAAAAGAGAATTCATTAAACTCAGCCACCCACGCTGGGCTGAAGAAAAATGGGGGTAGAGAGGAAGGGAGAGGGAAGAGGGGAAGGAGAAAGAGAAAGAGGGAGAAGAAGAGGTTCTCTCAAGCTAGAGGCCCATCGAGTGAAGTGGAGGGGGGTCACCTTAAAAGGAGAACTCTTTAGGAATAGAAAGAGCAGAGAGAAAGAAGAGAGTGCATCAAAGGACTAAAGGAACTCCTGATCAGCAGCGAGAAAGAAAGGAGAAAGAAAAGAGAGAAAATCTCTGTGTGAGAAGAGAGGCATAAGAGTATGTTTGACCATACTCTTGAGAATAATTAACATGCACATTGCACACTCAGTTCTTTGAGGTACAAACCTACTGTGTATATATTTATACAGCATGAACTAAAATCTTTTTTAGAAAATAATGACTGGCAGATGAGTTTGACCCTGTTGTCCTGACCAGAACCCAGTGTGACCCAGGCCACCTCTCTATCACCTGATGTCTGGCCCTGCTTTTACTGTAATCCAGGTGCTCTTAATCCTGCATATCCAGGTCTGGTATTGTTCTGGGAGTGTTGTTATAATCCAGCCAGGTTTAATCTGGCCAAAGCAGAAACTTCTCATCAAATTAAACCCATAATGACCATTTATGACTGATTGACATGGATTACTGAGTTAATTTTCCAATTATCATAATTACAGTGTTAAATACAGTGTGAAATAATGACAAACCCATGCTGGCACCTGAGAGCAGCTGTATGGTGGTGACACAGACACAGTGGTTGGATACCAAACAAAGAAGCAGTTTCTATCTTCATTATCCTCTATCCTCTAATTGTTTTTTCAGCAATGCATAGAAAATAGAACAATTAGCATCTCCTCTGTTATATTGTGAAACCATCTGTGACCATTTCTACCTACACACATGCGTGTGCACACATTAACACACATACACACACCTTGTATATAAAGGCTTTTTACTGTCCTGACTGTCAGGACTCATCTCCAGCACCTTGGACTGTCAGAGAGAGAGAAAGAGAGAGAGAGAGAGAGAGAGAGAGAGAGAGAGAGAGAGAGAGAGAGACAGACAGACAGACAGACAGACAGACAGACAGACAGACAGACAGACAGACAGACAGACAGACAGACAGACAGACAGACAGACAGACAGAGAGAGAGAGAGAGAGAGAGAGAGAGAGAGAGAGAGAGACAGACAGACAGACAGACAGACAGACAGACAGACAGACAGACAGAGAGAGAGAGAGAGAGAGAGAGAGAGATGGCATTGTGCAGGGAGGAGGGGTGTCCTTGAAAAAGGACAGAGGTGTTCTACTGGATCTAATGTGACGGAAGGATATGAGGAACCAGAGCACTCATTCTGGCATGCAGACAGATACACACACACACAACACACACAGACACACTTTGTGCAATTATATGGGGTTACTCAAGTTCACATGATTATACAGCCCTTGAAGTAATGATAGCAGATGTAGCCCTTCAGAGTTATCAGAATGCAGAGTAAAAACTCCATGTCTGGCTAATCATGGAGGAACACTGGACCACACTACCTGAGACAAAATCCCTCTTCACCAACCCTGCCTTAAACACCCTCCCTCTTCACCAAACCTGCCTTAAACACCCTCCCTCTTCACC